>NC_084566.2:33994124-34294124 GCF_033978685.3 Nerophis lumbriciformis | reverse complement strand
TCCAGTCCATAGTGGATCTAACATAATAGTGAGAGTCCAGTCCATAGTGGGGCCAGTATAATATCGTGAGAGTCCAGTCCATAGTGGATCCAACAAAAAGTGTGAGAGTCCAGTCCATAGTGGATCTAACATAATAGTGTGAGAGTCCAGTCCATAGTGGATCTAACATAATAGTGAGAATCCAGTCCATAGTGGATCTAACATAATATTGTGAGAGTCCAGTCCATAGTGGGGCCAGCATAATATTGTGAGAGTCTAGTCCATAGTGGATCTAACATAATAGTGTGAGAGTCCAGTCCATAGTGGATCTAACATAATAGTGAGAATCCAGTCCATAGTGGATCTAACATAATAGTGAGAGTCCAGTCCATAGTGGATCCAACAAAAAAGTGTGAGAGTCCAGTCCATAGTGGATCTAACATAATAGTGTGAGAGTCCAGTCCATAGTGGATCTAACATAATAGTGTGAGAGTCCAGTCCATAGTGGATCTAACATAATAGTGTGAGAGTCCAGTCCATAGTGGATCTAACATAATAGTGAGAATCCAGTCCATAGTGGATCTAACATAATATTGTGAGAGTCCAGTCCATAGTGGGGCCAGCATAATATTGTGAGAGTCTAGTCCATAGTGGATCTAACATAATAGTGTGAGAGTCCAGTCCATAGTGGATCTAACATAATAATGAGAATCCAGTCCATAGTGGATCTAACATAATAGTGAGAGTCCAGTCCATAGTGGGGCCAGTATAATATCGTGAGAGTCCAGTCCATAGTGGATCCAACAAAAAGTGTGAGAGTCCAGTCCATAGTGGATCTAACATAATAGTGTGAGAGTCCAGTCCATAGTGGATCTAACATAATAGTGTGAGAGTCCAGTCCATAGTGGATCTAACATAATAGTGTGAGAGTCCAGTCCATAGTGGATCTAACATAATAGTGTGAGAGTCCAGTCCATAGTGGATCTAACATAATAGTGTGAGAGTCCAGTCCATAGTGGATCTAACATAATAGTGAGAGTCCAGTCCATAGTGGGGCCAGCAGGAGATCATATTGAGCGGAGACAGGTCAGCAGCGCAGAGACGTCCCCAACTGATCCACAGATGAGTGGTCCACCCTGGGTCCCGACTTTGGACAGCTCGCGCAATCTGTGCCCCCCCTCCTCTCCACAAAATGAACAAAACGGAAAGGAAAAGGCAATGAAGCATAGAGGTGGCTACGCAGAACGAAAGTAAAACTGAACTGGCTACAAAGTAAACACAAACAGAATGCTGGACGACAGCAAAGACTTACAGCGTGTGGAGCAGAGATGGCGTCCACAAAGTACGTCCGTACGTGACATGGCAATCAACAATGTCCCCACAACTGAAATAGTCTTGTTTGCCAATAGAAAGCAGGTCAGGGAATAGCGTTTAAAGGAAGGCATGAAACCACCAACAAAACAGGAAAGGCCACCAAAATAACAGACTCAAAATAAAGCACAACAACCTGGTGGACTTTCATTTTTTTTAACGTTTTCTGCTGGTGGTGTTGCCTCCGTATTTTCTTTATTTTAAAAAAATGTACCTTGGTTCAAAAAAGGTTGAAAACCAGACAAGGATCATCCCCTCTTCTGCCAGCATCACCATCCTTACATTCATTCCCTGGATGTGAACTGTTGTTTCCAGGGAAGCAAGTCCTCGGTGTTATCTCACTTGTGGGTCATGTTGCCATGACAACTGAGATGAGCGGAATGTTGTGGATTTTTTTTTTTTTTTATCTGTCTAAACTCCCATCCATAGCTCGCCGGATGGGTGGGCGGGTTCTGCGAAGGACGGGTGGACAAAAAGTTGTCAGCAGGTGTCTCGGGCGTCTTCACTTTTCTCCCGTGCCAGCACTGGTGACACTGCGTGCGATGACAGGAAGTCCTCAGTGGCGGAGGGATGTGCAGGAAGGACATCCACAGGGCATCTCGGATTCATCCAGGACGCACGTTTGACGGAAGAAGAGACATGTTAAAAGCCAAAAATAAGTGTAGCCATCATATTCCAGCAAGTATTTTTAAGTATGAGTATGTTTTAAGAGACAATGTTATAGAAATACTACTATAGTGTTTTCAATTGAGAAATTTATGCTAAGGAATGTCCTCACTTTTTGTGGGATAGTACAGTCGTGGTCAAAAGTTGACATACACTTGTAAAGAACATCATGTCATGGCTGTCTTGAGTTTCCAATCAGTTCTACAACTCTTATTGTTTTTGTGATATTTTATTGCGCCCAAGACCCAACCTCCGGGCTGATGATTGCCCTGAAGAATTTGGAGGTACCGTATTTTCCGCACTATTAGCCGCACCTAAAAACCACAAATTTACTCAAAAGCTGACAGTGTGGCTTTTAACCCGGTGCGCTTTATATATGGATAAATATTAAGATTCATTTTCATAAAGTTTCGGTCTCGCAACTTCGGTAAACAGCCGCCATCTTTTTTCCCGGTAGAACAGGAAGCGCTTCTTCTTCTACGCAAGCAACCGCCAAGGTAAGCACCCGCCCCCATAGAACAGGAAGCGCTTCTTCTTCTACTGTAAGCAACCACCCGCCCGCGTAGAAGAAGAAAAAGCGCGCGGATATCACCGTACGTTTCATTTCCTTGGTGTGTTTACATCTGTAAAGACCACAAAATGGCTCCTACTAAACGACAGGGATCCGGTTCATGAAAAGACGCAATCTCTCCATCCGCACACGGATTACTATTTCACAGCAACTGATATTCCTGTGAACCGCACTGTGGAACGGGAGCACGTACGGTGAATATTCGCACCACAGGGAATGAGAAGTCATCCTTCACTGTGGTTCTAGCTTGCCATGCTAATGGCCAGAAACTTCCACCCATGGTGATATTCAAAAGGAAGACCTTGCCAAAAGAGACCTTTCCAGCCGGCGTCATCATAAAAGCTAACTCGAAGGGATGGATGAAGAAAAGATGAGCGAGTGGTTAAGGTAAGTTTAAGTTTACGCGAAGAGGCCGGGTGGCTTTTTTCACGCAGCTCTGTCCATGTTGATATACGTATGTTTGTGATTGCACATTTGCGTACATTTTGGGAGTGAACAGAGTTGTTAGAACGCTGGTTTTTAATATATTATTAAAGTTTGACTGACCTATCTGACTGTTTTTTTGACATTCCTTTAGCGCAGTTAGATGCGGCTTACAACACCGGGCGGCTTATAGGTGGACAAAGTTTTGAAATATGCCGTTCATTGAAGGCGCGGCTTTTAACCCAGGGCGCCTTATGGTGCGGAAAATACGGTAATCCTCCTTTTTCATTGTCCCATTTACTCTCTGTAAAGCACCCAGAGCATAATACTACCACCACCATGCTTGGTGGTAGGCATAGTGTTCCTGGGATTAAAGGCCTCACCTTTTCTCCTCCAAACATATTGCTGGGTATTTTGGCCAAACAGCTCAATTTTTGTTTCATCGGACATCCCATGGACAAAGATAAGACCTTCTGGAGGAAAGTTCTGTGGTCAGATGAAACAAAAATTTAGCTGTTTGGCCACAATACCCAGCAATATGTTTGGAGGAGAAAACACCATGCCTACCGTAAAGGATGGTGGTGGTCGTATTATGCTCTTGGGCTATTTTGCTGCCAATGGAACTGGTGCTTTACAGAGAGTAAATGGGACAATGAAAAAGGAGGATTACTGTTACGGCTCAGACTCCTGCCAACGCCGTTCATCCATCTGTGCGCTCCAGTGAGTGCACCTCGGGACACGCCCACGGACACGCCCAGCAATCATTTACCGGCAATCGGCACACCTGCCTGTGATGATCAAGCGGTCTTCTTAAGCCTGGACAACCTGCCGTCGCTCGCCGGAGTATAGTCTTCTTACCCTTGTAAGCATCCCGTGTCTGTCTTCCATACCGCAAACTCGCGCCTCCCCTGTGACTTTCGTGTTTCCGTTGTGTTCTGATGTTCCTGTTGTCTTCCTGCAGCGCTTCCCGTGTTCTTCCGTGATCCCCCGTTGTTTCCCCTACCTCCCGGACTGCCCTTTTGGATTGTCGACCTCCCGCTTGGAAACGGATCTTGCCTCTTCTCTCCTGCCCTGGATCATCTGCCTGCCCAACGGACTGTCTTCCTGCCTTGTTCCTCCTCTCGTCCAACACAACACGTGGTAACACACACTACAGCTAATCACACACATAGCCACACACCACATACACTTTTGGATCTAGTTCACACTCCATTTCCTTAGTTTATATTTGTATTGTTTGATTATTATATATATATATATATATACATATATGGTTAATATATATAATAAATCATTGTACATACCGTACCCTGGTGTCTGTCGCCGTCACCTCCCCTTAGTCCAACCATTACAATTACTTCCAAATTCTTCAGGACAACCTAAAATCATCAGCCCGGAGGTTGGGTCTTGGCCGCAGTTGGGTGTTCCAACAGGACAATGACCCCAAACACACGTCAAAAGTGGTAAAGGAATGGCTAAATCCGGCTAGAATTAAGGTTTTAGAACGGCCTTCCCAAAGTGCTGACTTAAACGTGTGGACAATGCTGAAGAAACAAGTCCATGTCAGAAAACCAACAAATGTAGCTGAACTGTGCCAATTTTGTCAAGAGGAGTGGTCAAAAATTCAAGCAGAAGCTTGTGGATGGCTACTAAAAGTGCCTTATTGCAGTGAAACTTGCCAAGGGACATGTTTGACTCAGCACATTTGCTCACATTTTCAGTAGACCCATAATAAATTCATAAAAGAACCAAACTTCATGAATTTTGTTTGTGACCAACAAGTATGTGCTCCAAAAAATAAGAGTTGTAGAAAGTATTGGAAACTCAAGACAGCCATGACATGTTCTTTACAAGTGTATGTAAACTTTTTTTTTCTGTCAATAAAAAATACAATCATGTGTGCTTACGGACTGTATCCCTTGCAGACTGTATTGATATATATTGATATATAATGTAGGAACCAGAATATTAATAACAGAAAGAAACAACCCTTTTGTGTGAATGAGTGTGGATGAGTGAAAATGGGGGAGGGAGTTTTTTTTGGGTTGTTGCACTAATTGTAAGTGTATCTTGTGTTTTTTATGTTGATTTAATAAAAAATAAAAAATAAAATAAAAAAAATATTTTTTTGTTTTTTGTTTTTATAAATTTTTTGCGCGGCCCGGTACCAATCGATCCACAGACCGGTGGTTGGGGACCACTGGTGTAGATTATTGTAACGCCCTGCTTTCTGGTCTTCCTAAAAAGTTATCTTGCAATTACTCCAAAATTCAGCGGCACGTGTCCTGACGAAGACCAGAAGGCGGGCTCACATTACACCAGTTTTAAAATCTCTGCATTGGCTCCCCATGTGTTTCAGGATCAATTTCAAGGTTCTTCTTATTGTTTATAGATGTGTTTATGGTATTTGGCCTTCTTATATTTCAGATTTGCTTTTACGCTATGAACCCCTGAGATCCTGAGAATGTTCATGTTTTAAGAGCAGGCCCACCTTTTTGATTTGGCTTTTACCTGATATTAATTAGTTTATTTTGTATCTGTACTCATGGTTCTTACTATTTTACAAGTTTCATTATTTTTATTTTCCAAGCCATCTGCCACAGGGTTTTTCGGTCATGCTTGTGGGGGCTCTTTTGTGCCTGGTGGCCATGGTCTGATGACCTCCTGGTGCAGATGGCTCCTGTGATAGTGTTTACTCACATGTCTCCTCTGTACTCATTAGTTCATATAGTTGCATATGTGTGTATGGTGTGTGTGTGTGTGTTTGTGTTTGGTATCTGTGTCCGAGCGTGCGTATGTGACAATGGGGGATATGGGTCATCTGGGTATTGTTTTGAACTTTGTAAAGCAGTATGAAAAGCGTTTTATAAATAAAGTTTGATTTATTGATTGATTTGGACATTAAGTGAAGCTATTAGTCAGAGTGTTGGCTTTGATGACTATACAATCGATATGTCGGTGTTTATTTGCCCTTATCATATTTTACACGGGACTATTTTGTCAAGATGGACCAGTATGAAATTGGAATAGCCGCTAAACTCAGACGGAAAAAGACTGACTGAACAACTTGGTTTGAGTAAACTCCAGAAAAGGTAGGATAAAGTTCTATTTTCATCCAGTCTTGACGTGCGTTTAATAACACAGACATGCAGTGAAATAAATTCATGTAAAAACGTGTTTTTTTATGCAGCTCTGAAGTAGGGATGCCGATAAATGCTTTAAAATGTAATATCGGAAATTATCGGTATCGGTTTCAAAATGATCGGTATTAGTTTCAAAAAGTAAAATGTATGACTTTTTAAAACGCCGCTGTGTACACGGACGTGGGGAGAAGTACAGAGCGCCAATAAACCTTAAAGGCACTGCCTTTGCGTGTCGGCCCAATCACATAATATCTACAGCTTTTCACATAGAAAAGTGAATGCCACGCATACTTGGTCAACAGGCATACAGGTCACACTGAGTGTGGCCGTATAAACAACTTTAACACTGTTACAAATATGCGCCACACTGTGAACCCACACCAAACAGGAATGACAAACACATTTCGGGAGAACATCCGCACCGTAACGCAACATAAACACAACAGAACAAATACCCAGAAACCCTGGCAGCACTAACTCCCCCCCCCCCCCTCCCCCAACCCCGCCCACCTCAGCCTCCTCATGCTCTCTCAGGGAGAGCATGTCCCAAATTCCAAGCTGCTGTTTTGAGGCAAGTTAAAATTGTTTCCATAACTTGAGTTTAAGTTCTTCTCTTATTTTGGAAAACCTTGTAACATTGTTTAATACATCCAGCAGGGCATCAGAACAAAATTAGGCATAATAATGTGTTAATTCCACAACTGTATATGTCGGAATCGGTTGATATCGGTATCGGTAATTAAAAGTTGGACAATATCGGATATAGGCAAAAAAAGCCATTATCGGACATCTCTACTCTGAATCGATCTGAGAGTGTGCAGGTGTACCTAATTTTGTGACTAATGTTTTGTAAAGTTTATTTTTGACCGTGTCTGAAAAGAAATGGCGGTGACGTTTGTCTTCCAGATATATATTTAAACGGTGTGCATTTTCGAAAAGATACATTATGATACGTTTGTAGAGGTCGGGGTCTCGAGGGTTTCCATTGCAATATAAAGGGAACACCTCCATAAACACTTTAATGCAAAACTGTATTCTTTTTTATAACTACCTTATAATTAACTTGGAAGTGTAGATTAAAAAACAACAACTCATAAGTCCCCTTTAAAGCTTCTTTGATGATTTCCATTAAGACACACCTTTCATTCTCTGCTGTTGCTTGGCAACAAGGTCGTCCTCCAGTGAAAGTTAGCAAAGGCTCCATTTTCTTCCTGGAACTGATGTTGGGTATCCACAGAGGAGAACATAAAAGTGGAAAGATTTCAGGGGGGGGGGGGTTATTATGAGATACACCACAGTAAACTCTGGCATTATTTAGCATTATCCCATCTTCCCCATCTGTCACTACTGCGGTTCATGAGAAGGGTTGAGAAAAGGTACACCAGTTCAAACCCATCCATTCATTCATTCATTCATAGCTTTCAAGTACTCCCGCAACCTAGGATAGCTTTTGGACTGTGGGTGGAAGAAAGAATCCACGCAAGCACAACCACCGACCACCAACTTCACACCAGGCCGAAAAACAGATCTGTAGCCCGCAGACAACTTTGTCTCACCCATAAGCAGTAACCCGAACCACTTCAAGTCCCAAGAAGACAGAGCAGAAGTCAACCTTTCACCATGAAGCCCCTTTAATGGAAACATCATATTTGTGAATGGTTTATTGCTTGTTTGCTCAAAGTAAGTGTTTACAGTTTGGATTTGGCATGGATAGCTACAAAGGGATCCTCGTCCTGGTTGCTAATCCAGAACTTGGCGTAGCCGTCACTGCGGACGTGAATCTGCTTCCCGGTGCATCTGTTGCCTTCTTTTTGGCCGGAGATGACGTCACAGTAGGTGCCGCTTGGCATGCCGGTGTTGAGAGTCACATCTAGGTTCCTAAAGGGGAAGACGGAAGGTTAGCATTGAGAGGCAGCAACAGGTTTCAGATTTTAGAGATGATGTATGTATGCTTCACCAGTCATCGTTGTTAAAGACGATGAACCCTCGGTTACCGCGTCCAAAGGCAACCTGGTTACTCTGGTTGTCCCACCAGTTGGAATGAGGCTGCCTGCCGACTACGTTGCGGAAAATGACCATGTTCCTGAAGGATCATAAGCAATCACAGACCTGAGACCTGGGGAACGAATCCTCTCATTGAAATCTCTGGAGCTCGAAAAGCAGGATCTCAAGGACTCACTTGATTTGACGCCACCTGTGCTCGCACACCCATCCATCTCCGCAAGTCTGATCGGGGTTGATGGGAACAGGCTTGGTGCTTCCGTCGCTATGACTCGGTGGTCCCTTCCAGTCGTTTTGATCCTGAAAGAAGGTGACCTGACTACATCAGTACATGAACACAAGTGTGGTTCCTAAATGAAATGATCGTCACGAAGCTGAACCTTTCCATTGACAATGTGGCGATTCCAGCGGAAACTCGACATGACCCTGGTTACTCCGTAGGGGTGTGCCAACATGTAGCCGACGGCCATTTTGTAGAGCCTCGGGTCCCAGAAGGTAAGTATCGATGCGCCGCCTGCACCGTGACCCCGTTGGTTGTCGTGGTTGTCAATGAAGACGACAGCATTACCGTGAGGCAAGAAACCCCAGCCCTCGCCCCAGTTTCTGCATATGAAGTTGTGCATACATGATTTTTGATAATACCACATACAATCTCTTTTTTCCTGTTTTTGTTTTACTGCAGACCTGGTGTAGTGAAGCTTTTCGCCATGCCATTTTCGGAAGACCGTTCCTAATTTGGCTCCGTATTTGAACTCGGTCACCCGTCCCAGGTTTACGTACTCTCTAGACGAGATGGATTCACCTCCCAGATCGATTACCTTAAAGCAGGAGTTACAATCTCAATCACACAGCGGGCAGAATTCAAAGCACACTTTAGATTGTGGGCCAAACAATAGTCAAAAATTCAAAAATGTTATTCGTCTATCAACCCAAAAAACTTCTGATTCAAATGAACTCAGTCAAGTCATCTTGTTGCTTTGACTGAGTTAAGTTGAGTGAAGTGATCGTATCAAGTATATTACACTTCAAAATATGAGTTGATGAGTCTGATTTAACATGAACTTGAAAATATTATTTAAAAAGACTAAAATATCACAAGATCACGGGTACAAGCGGGGTTGTTTCTTCAGCCGGGTGGCGAGGCTCTCCCTTAGAGATAGGGTGAGAAGCTCTGTCATCCGGGGGGAGCTCAAAGTAAAGCCGCTGCTCCTCCACATCGAGAGGAGCCAGATGAGGTGGTTCGGGCATCTGGTCAGGATGCCACCCGAACGCCTCCCTAGGAAGGTGTTTCGTGCACGTCCGACCGGTAGGAAGCCACGGGGAAGACCCAGGACACGTTGGGAAGACTATGTCTCCCGGTTGGCCTGGGAACGCCTCGGGATCCCCCGGGAGAAGCTGGACAAAGTGGCTGGGGAGAGGGAAGTCTGGGCTTCCCTGCTTAGGCTGCTGCCCCCGCGACCCGACCTCGGAAGTTGGCGAAACTTAATTCTAGATTATAAATCATGCCCCTCACCTGTATAGTAGAATGTTGTGGATACAAACCGAGAAGTTGGTCAACATTGACGTCGTCTTGTTTTTGCACCAACATTTATTTTTTTTACATTTTACGAGGGCTATGATTAATTCTTCATCTAAACGGGAATATATTAATTGGCATCCCAGTGAGAGCAGACTTTGTACAGTAAATGGTTGTTTTAGTATGATTGTTGTCTCTTACGAAGTCTGCCGTGAGTAGTAGTAAGTGTTGTTGAAGGACGAAGCAAACGTTGTGAGGTGTCTGTGAAATTAATGCGCCACTGTTGTCATGATCCGTGGTCCGGATCATGTTTTGTTTAGTTATGTTCTGTTAGTTTTGGACTGCACTAGTTCCTGTTTGCGCTTCCTTGTTTGTTTTGTCACCATGGCGACATTTGTTCGGATCACACCTGTCGCTAATCATGAGATTATTATTTAAGCCTGTCTTTGTCAGTTAGTCTGCCTGGCGACATTGTTCTTTTCATTGCTCTGTTCTGACTTGTTTCATGCCATAGTTCATGCTGATAGTTTCATGCTTGTATTCATGCGTTTGCTTTGTTCATACTGCTCGTTCCATGCCTTGCCAAGTAAGTTTTGTTTATTCATGCCACAGTTAGCGAGTTTTTGTTTCATGTCCATAGTTCACGCTAAGAGTTAGTTTTTGTTTCCTTTGCCAAGTTGTGCCTTCGCCTTGTACGCCTTTTGTTTGTCCCTCTTTTTTGAAAGTCAAGATTAAATAATGTTCCGACCTTCAAGCCTTGTCCGGTATAGTCCGATTGCATCCCGGGAGAAAAAATCTCGCAGTAAGCTGCGAAAAACCCCACGTCCTGACAGCTGTATGCTTAAATAGAGCAAAATACGTAAATATTACACGTTATTAAAACGTGCCTTTTAGTACATTACATATATACTTACAGCATGTACCTAAAACCTTAATGGGGGTGTTTGGATGTTGTTTAGAGCGCTGTACGGGCGGAATAGAGCAACTCCCATTAACACCATTGTTAGCTGACTTATATTTACATTTATGTACGAGTTAGAATGCATAAAAAAAAGAAAAACATATGTGTGTTTGTCTTACATAACGATTGTAATTTATAATAAAAAAATAAAGAAAAGTTCAGTTCCCCTTTAAAGGGTCAGAAAACCGATAATGCATATCAATGAATGTGTGTTGTGTCTATGTGATTTAAAATATATCTCATGTTTAACATCTCTTGTAGGTTCTCATGTGCACTTTCCACTTTCTGCTTACCGTATTTTCCGGAGTATAAGTCGCACCGGAGTATAAGTCGCACCGGCCGAAAATGCATAATAAAGAAGGAAAAAAACATATAAGTCGAACTGGAGTATAAGTCTCATTTTTTGGGGAAATGTATTTGATACATATCTCTCCTCAGCCTTCCCGGTAAGGTTTATTCAGGTGTACTGGAGAGGAGGCTACGCCGGATAGTCGAACCTCGGATTCAGGAGGAACAGTGTGGTTTTCGTCCTGGTCATGGAACTGTGGACCAGTTCTATACTCTCGGCAGGGTCCTTGAAGGTGCATGGGAGTTTGCCCAACCAGTCTACATGTGCTTTGTGGACTTGGAGAAGGCATTCGATCGTGTCCCTCGGGAAGTCCTGTGAGGAGTGCTCAGAGAGTATGGGGTATCGGACTGTCTGATTGTGGCGGTCACCGGTTCTGTTCATAACTTTTATGCACAGAATTTCTAGGCGCAGTCAAGGCGTTGAGGGGATCCAGTTTGGTGGCTGCAGGATTAGGTCTCTGCTTTTTGCAGATGATGTGGTCCTGATGGCTTCATCTGGCCAGGATCTTCAGCTCTGTGTGAAGCGACTGGGATGAGAATCAGCAACTCCAAGTCCGAGTCCATGGTTCTCGCCTGGAAAAGGGTGGAATGCCATCTCCGGGTTGGGGAGGAAACCCTGCCCCAAGTGGAGGAGTTCAAGTACCTAGGAGTCTTGTTCACAAGTGAGGGAAGAGTGGATCGTGAGATCGACAGGCGGATCGGTGCGGCGTCTTCAGTTATGCGGACGCTGTATGGATCCGTTGTGGTGAAGAAGGAGCTGAGCCGGAATGCAAAGCTCTCAATTTACCGGTCGATCTACGTTCCCATCCTCACCTATGGTCATGAGCTTTGGGTTATGCCTGAAAGGACAAGATCACGGGTACAAGCGGCCGAAATGAGTTTCCTCCGCCGGGTGGCGGGGCTCTCCCTTAGAGATAAGGTGAGAAGCTCTGCCATCCGGGAGGAGCTCAAAGTAAAGCCGCTGCTCCTCCACATGGAGAGTAGCCAGAGGTGGTTCGGGCATCTGGTCAGGATGCCACCCGAACGCCTCCCTAGGGAGGTGTTTAGGGAACGTCCAACCGGTAGGAGGCCACGGGGAAGACCCAGGACACGTTGGGAAGACGATGTCTCCCGGCTGCCCTGGGAACGCCTCGGGATCCCCCGGGAGGAGCTGGACGAAGTGGCTGGGGAGAGGAAAGTCTGGGTTTCCCTGCTTAGGCTTCTGCCCCCGCGACCCGACCTCGGATAAGCGGAAGAAGATGGATGGATGGATGGATGTATTTGATAAAAGCCAACACCAAGA
Organism: Nerophis lumbriciformis; assembly: GCF_033978685.3. NCBI lineage: Eukaryota > Metazoa > Chordata > Actinopteri > Syngnathiformes > Syngnathidae > Nerophis > Nerophis lumbriciformis. The sequence goes on along the minus strand of NC_084566.2, from coordinate 34,281,863 downwards.
ATAGACATTTGAAAGGCAATTTAAAATAAATAAAGAATAGTGAACAACAAGCTGAATAAGTGTACGTTATATGAGGCATAAATAACCAACTGAGAAGGTGCCTGGTATGTTAACGTAACATATTATGGTAAGAGTCATTCAAATAACTATAACATATAGAACATGCTATACGTTTACCAAACAATCTGTCACTCCTAATCGCTAAATCCCATGAAATCTTATACGTCTAGTCCAGTGGTTCTTAACCTTGTTGGAGGTACCGAACCCCACCAGTTTCATATGCGCATTCACCGAACAATCAAATAATCCAAGACAACAGTCTGTTTTAGATCACTCCACCTTTTCCACTGACTGTTTAACCAAGTACCTCCTGGTAAATGAACGGTCTGGAGCCATTGGGGAACCACTTGTCCCTGAGGTTGTGCAGACGACCATAGATGGCGGCCAAGTCGCCGGGCCACATGTGTTTGCAGGCGTCCACCCGGAATCCGGCCACGCCCATGTCGATCAGCTCGTTCAGGAACTCGGCCACCTTGTCCCGGACGTAGTTCTTCTCCAGGGCCAGGTCCAGGAGGCCCACCAGGCGACAGTCACGCACCTGGGCAAGAAAATAAATAAATGTTTTCGCATTTGGCTTGTATCTGCCTGGCTTGAATTCAAATGTCAGGGTTCAGTATTTTTCTGTAGAACTGGTGGAAAGGGTCTAGCGTTGGTAAAATATGGATACAAATATTGATGACCCTCAATTACTCAAGGCAGGGCATGATATGCTGTCATATACCGCCTACTAGGTCTGTTTTTCTCATTGTGACATACACTATATTGCCAAAAGAATTTGGCCTATCCAAATGATCAGAATCAGGTGTCCTAATCACTTGGCCCGGCCACAGGTGTATAAAATCAAGCACTTAGGCATGGAGACTCTCAGTGATTTCCAATGTGGAACTGTCATAGGATACCACCTGTGCAACAAATCCAGTCATGAAATTTCCTCGCTCCTAAATATTCCAAAGTCAACTGTCGGCTTTATTATAAGAAAATGGAAGTGTTTGGGAACAACAGCAACTCAGCCACGAACTGGTAGACCACGTAAACTGACAGGGAGGCGTCAGCGGATGATGAAGCGCATAGTGCAAAGACTTTCTGCACAGTCAGTTGCTACAGAGCTCCAAACTTCATGTGACCTTCCAATTAGCCCACGTACAGTACGCAGAGAGCTTCATGGAATGGCTTTCCATGGCCATGCAGCTGCATCTAAGCCAGACATCACCAAGTCCAATGCAAAGCGTAGGATGCGGTGGTGTAAAGCACGTCGCCACTGGACTCTAGATCAGTGGAGATGCCTTCTCTGGACTGATGAGTCATGCTTTTCCATCTGGCAATTTGATGGACGAGTCTGGGTTTGGAGGCTGCCAGGAGAACGGTACATTTTGGACTGCATTGTGCCGAGTGTGACATTTGGTGGAGGAGGAATTATGGTGTGGGGTTGTTTTTCAGGAGTTGGGCTTGGCCCCTTAGTTCCAGTGAAAGGAACTTTGAATACTCCAGGATACCAAAACATTTTGGACAATTCCATGCTCCCAACCTTGTGGGAACAGTTTCCCCTTCCTCTTCCAACAAAGCAAGGTCCATAAAGACATGGATGACAGAGTCTGGTGTGGATAAACTTGACTGGCCTGCACAGAGTCCTGACCTGAATCCAATAGAACACCTTTGAGATGAATTAGAACGGAGACTGAGAGCCAGGCCTTCTCAGTGTGTGACCTCACTAATGCGCTTTTGGAAGAATGGTGGAAAATTCCTATAAACACACTCCGCCACCTTGTGGACAGCCTTCCCAGAAGGTTTGAAGCTGTAATAGCTGCAAAAGGTGGATTTGGCAATATAGTGTATTTGCTGCATTCATTCATGATGCAATGTTTGAGACCATTTGTTGTACTATACAGGGTCTTATATTGTAGCACCTCATATGCGTCGCTGTAGTCCTCAATCTCGCCGCTTCCAGTTTTGCATTTATGGTCGTTAAAGTCCCAGCTGCTGTAGGGAACACTGGGGAAGCTCTTAGTACTGGCACTGAACCAGGTACCGCACGAAGAGTGGGTCCCCTCACCACCGGCAGAGCCGCACATGTGGTTGATGACTGCGTCCACGTAGATGTTGACCTGGGGGTTTCATTTCCACGGTCAGTTTTTTTTTTTTTTTTTTGACCCAAAAGTCGGAGATAAGCGCGACCGCGATGGTATACCCCGACGTTGTTGCATCTGGTGACCATGTCTCTGAGCTCGTGCTCGGTGCCAGACCGGGAACACAGCTCGTAGCCCACTGGCTGGTATCGTTCCCACCATGGCCTCCAGGGATTGTCCAGCACAATGTGTTCGTTCGGAGGAGAGATCTGATCAAATAGAGAGAAAAAAATTGTTCAAACAAATGATCACACCTCAACCCATACTTGCCAACCCTCCCGAACTTTCCGGGAGACTCCCGAATTTCAGTGCCTCTACCGAAAATCTACCGGGTCGACCATTGTCCCGAAGCCGGACAACAGGCACGCCTCCTCCAGGTCCATGCGGACCTGAGTGAGGACAGCCTGTCGTCACGTCCGCTTTTCCTCCATATAATCAGCGTGCCGGCCCAGTCACGTTATAACATCTACAACTTTTGGAGAGTGCACAACTGCGCACACAACAATAAGGAGACGAAGCAGAAGAACGAAGAAGAGACAGTCATGGCGACGACGAGTGACAGAGAATAGAACGAGGATGGACAATTCAACCCTAAACTCACTCCTCTCCTGCAAATTAAATGTCACAGATGCTGCCCATACCTATGCTCCTTCAAAGGCTGTGCTACTGGCTGCAAAGCATTGCACTTTCAAGTACAACAAAGAGTAGAGGAGTGTTATGTGTGTGTATTTGTGTAAATAAATGAACACTGAAATTCAAGCATTTATTTTATATATATATATATATATATATATATATATATATATATATATATATATATATATATATATATATATATATATATATATGTATGTATTTATATATATATGATTATATATATATATATATATATATATATATATATATATATATATATATATATATATATATATATATATATATATATATAAATAAATAAATATATATATAGCTAGAATTCATTGAAATTCAAGTTTTTCTTATATATACATATATCTATATATATATATATATATATATATATAATAAATACTTGAATTTTCAGTGAAAATATATACATTTAATATATATATATATATATATATATATATATATATATATATATATATATATATATATATATATATATATATATATCAATAAAATAAATACTTAAATTTCAGTGTTCATTTATTTACACATATACACATATACTCAAGTATTATATATATATATATATATATATATATATATATAATAAAATAAATATATATATATATAGCTAGAATTCACTGAAATTCAAGTATTTATTATATATATATATATATATATATAAATATATATATAATAAATACTTGAATTTTAAGTGAATATATACACATTTAATATATATATATACATAGCTATAAGAAATACTTGAATTTCAGTGAATTCTAGTTGTATATATATGTATTGTATTATATATATATATATATATATAATACTTGAATTTCAGTGTTCATTTATTTACACATATACTCAAGTATTTTTTATATATATATATATATATATATATATATATATATAATATATATAATATATATATATATAATAAAATAAATATATATATATATATATATATATATATATAAAATAAATATATATAAATATATATATACATATATACAGCTAGAATTCACTGAAATTCAAGTATTTCTTATATATATATATATATATATATATATATATAAGAAATATATATATATAAAAAATTCAAGTATTTCTTATATATATATATATATATATATAATAAAATAAATATATATATATATATATATAAAATAAATATATATAAATATATATATATATATATACAGCTAGAATTCACTGAAATTCAAGTATTTCTTATATATATATATATATATATATATATATATATATATATATATATATATAAGAAATATATATATATATAAAAAATTCAAGTATTTCTTATATATATATATATATAAGAAATACTTGAATTTCAGTGAATTCTAGCTATATATATATATATATATTTATTTTATTATATAAATTTATATAAATAAAATAAATACTTGAATTTCAGTGTTCATTTATTTACACATGTACACATATACTCAAGTATTTCTTATATGTGTATATATATATATATATATATGTAAAAGAAATACTTGACTTTCAGTGAATGCTAGCTATAAATATACACCTCCCCCCTTAACCCCCCCCCCCCCCCCCAATCTTCCGAATTTGGAGGTCTCAAGGTTGGCAAGTATGCCTCAACCTAGCTGTCGGTTCATGCACAGTGCGAGGTGGTAAATATCACATTAAATTAAATTTAAAAAATACATTCTTTTATTCTTGAAACATTCAACATTTTTAACGGGTGCTGGAATCAATAACCGTTTTTTTTAAAGTGTCATTTGGTCAATCAATCAATCAATCAATCAAAGTTTATTTATATAGTCCTAAATCACGAGTGTCTCAAAGGGCTGCACGAAGCACAACAAATTTTTTCATAAAAAAGATTGAAATATTTCTGAAGCCTGGTGTACCTGAACTCCCCCGAAGCCATTGGGCCCCAAGAAGCGCTCGCACTCGGCGGCGATGTCGGCCCAGCGCCACTCAAACAGGTGCACGATGGCCGTCCTGCCGTGTCTGACGTGGGGGTCGTGCTGGGCCACGCTGAGCCCGAGCAACACCCACAGGATGACCCACCTCATGCTTACCCTGCCTTATGTCGAGAAGAAGGAAAAAAACATACAATAAACAAAAAGGAGAAGCCAAGAGTGAAACGGACCACCTGTATTTGTACACCGTGTCTCCCCGGGGGGAACCAATGGGAGGCTGAGGAACAAATGTCAGGGCAGGTTAGGCAGCTGCGTCATTCTCACGGTTTGTTTACAAACTGCAGAACTCTCCCAGTCTTCTGTATATTATACATGACAAATACTTTTACCATGCTGTATACAGGACTGTCTCGGAAAATTAGAATATTGTGATAAAGTTATTTATTTTCTGTAATGCGATTAAAAAAACTAAAATGTCATACATTCTGGATTCATTACACATCAACTGAAATATTGCAAGCCTTTTATTATTTTAATATTGCTGATTATGGCATATAGCTTAAGAAAACTCAAAAATCCCATCTCAAAAAATTAGAATATTTCCTCAGATCAAGTAAAAAAAAAAGATTTATAACAGCAAAACAAAATCAAACATTTGAAAATGTCAATTAATGCCATACTTGCCAACCCTCCCGAATTTTCCGGGAGACTCCCGAAATTCAGCGCCTCTCCCGAAAACCTCCCGGGACAAATATTCTCCCGAAAATCTCCCGGTTTTCAGCCGGAGCTGGAGGCCACGCCCCCTCCAGCTCCATGCAGACCTGAGTGAGGTCAGCCTTTTTTCAAAAATCATCCTGACTAGAGATACATTGTATTATTATGTTTATCTTACCTACAAATAAATATATTATTATTATTATTATATAAAAAAAAACTAAATACATTTTTACTATATTTTGCTAAAAACATCAAAATTAATTGTATTTTTATTTGTATTTTTTCTGACTCCTTATTACATCCAGCCATAGAATTATACATTAAAATAAACATGTTCGAAATAATTAATTTTAAATGATCATAATAATTAATTTAAAATGACCATATCTAATTATTAAAATAATTGCTTGTTTATCAACAACTTTAGCATTTTATTCATTACATTTTGAAGCTCTCAGAAGCCAAGTTATGTTATATTCCTTAAGATTTATTTATGCAAGTTTGAAGTATCAATTATCTAAACACAGTTTTGTTTGCATATTTTCAGGATGTATATATATATATATATATATATATATATATATATATATATATATATATATATATATATATATACATATATATATATATATATATATATATATATATATATATATATATATGTATATATATGTGTGTGTGTGTGTGTGTGTGTATGGAATACTTGACTTGGTGAATTCTAGCTGTCAATATACTCCTCCCCTCTTAACCACGCCCCCAAACACGCCCCCCCCCACCCCCACCCCACCCCCACCCCACCCCACCTCCCGAAATCGGAGGTCTCAAGGTTGGCAAGTATGATTAATGCACTCAGTACTTGGTTGTGAATCCTTTTGCACGGATTACTGCATCAATGCGGGGTCTGGTGCATTATTGGGTCTGGTGTCTTTCAGCTTCTTCTTCATAATACCGCACAAATTCTCTATGGGGTTCAGGTCAGGGGAGTTGGCAGGCCAATCGAGGACAGTAATGCCATGGTCAGTACACCAGTTACTGGTGGTTTTGGCACTGTGGGCAGGTGCCAGATCATGCTGGAAAATGAAATCATCATCTCCATAGAGCTTTTCAACAGATGGAAGCAAGTAGTGCTCTAAAATCTCTTGGTACACAGCTGCATTGACTCTGGACTTGATGAAACACAGTGGACCAACACCAGCAGCTGACATGGCTCCCCAAACCATTGCTGACTGTGGGAACTTCACACTGGATTTCAAGCAACTTGGATTTTGCTCCTCTCCAGGCTTCCTCCAGACTCTAGCGCCTTGACTTCCAAATGAAATACAAAACTTGCTTTCGTCTGAAAACAGGACTCTGGACCACTCTGCAACTTTCCAGTGCTTCTTTTCCATAGCCCAAATCAGACGCTTCTAGAGATTTTAGAGCACTACATGCTTCCATCTGTTGAAAAGCTCTATGGAGATGATGATTTCATTTTCCAGCATGATCTGGCACCTGCCCACAGTGCCAAAACCACCAGTAACTGGTGTACTGACCATGGCATTACTGTCCTCGATTGGCCTGCCAACTCCCTTGACCTGAACCCCATAGAAAATTTGTGGGGTATTGTGAAGAAGAAGCTGAAAGACACCGGACCCATTAATGCAAATGAGCTAAAGGCCGCTATTGAAGCATCCTGGGCATCCATAACACCTCAGCAATGCCACAGGCTGATTGCCTCCATGCCACGCCGCACTGATGCAGTAATCCGTGCAAAATGATTCCCAACCAAGTACTGAGTGCATTAATTGACATTTTCAAATGTTTGATTTTGTTTTGCTGTTATAAATCTTTTTTTTTTTTACTTGGTCGTGGAACTGTGGACCAGCTCTATACACTCGGCAGGGTCCTTGAGGGTGCATGGGAGTTTGCCCAACCAGTCTACATGTGTTTTGTGGACTTGGAGAAGGCATTCGACCGTGTCCCTCGGGAAGTCCTGTGGGGAGTGCTCAGAGAGTATGGGGTATCGGACTGTCTGATTGTGGCAGTCCGCTCCCTGTATGATCAGTGCCAGAGCTTGGTCCGCATTGCCGGTAGTAAGTCGGACACGTTTCCAGTGAGTGTTGGACTCCACCAAGGCTGCCCTTTGTCACCGATTCTGTTCATAACTTTTGTGGACAGAATTTCTAGGCGCAGTCAAGGCGTTGAGGGGATCCGGTTTGGTGGCTGCAGGATTAGGTCTTTGCTTTTTGCAGATGATGTGGTCCTGATGGCTTCATCTGGCCAGGATCAGCTCTCACTGGATCGGTTCGCAGCTGAGTGTGAAGCGACTGGGATGAGAATCAGCACCTCCAAGTCCGAGTCCATGGTTCTCGCCCGGAAAAGGGTGGAGTGCCATCTCCGGGTTGGGGAGGAGATCTTGCCCCAAGTGGAAGAGTTCAAGTACCTCGGAGTCTTGTTCACGAGTGAGGGAAAAGTGGATCGTGAGATCGACAGGCGGATCGGTGCGGCGTCTTCAGTAATGCGGACGCTGTATCGATCCGTTGTGGTGAAGAAGGAGCTGAGCCGGAAGGCAAAGCTCTCCATTTACCGGTCGATCTACGTTCCCATCCTCACCTATGGTCATGAGCTTTGGGTTATGACCGAAAGGACAAGATCACGGGTACAAGCGGCCGAAATGAGTTTCCTCCGCCGGGTGGCGGGGCTCTCCCTTAGAGATAGGGTGAGAAGCTCTGCCATCCGGGAGGAGCTCAAAGTAAAGCCGCTGCTCCTCCACATCGAGAGGAGCCAGATGAGGTGGTTCGGGCATCTGGTCAGGATGCCACCCGAACGCTTCCCTAGGGAGGTGTTTCGTGCACGTCCGACCGGTAGGAGGCCGCGGGGAAGACCCAGGACACGTTGGGAAGACTATGTCTTCCGGCTGGCCTGGGAACGCCTCGGGGTCCCACAGGAAGAGCTGGACGAAGTGGCTGGGGAGGGGGAAGTCTGGGCTTCCCTGCTTAGGCTGCTGCCCCCGCGACCCGACCTCGGATAAGCGGAAGAAGATGGATGGATGGATGGATGGATGGATGGATGGTCTGAGGAAATATTTTAATTTTTTGAGATGGGATTTTTGAGTTTTCTTAAGCTGTATGCCATAATCAGCAATATTAAAATAATAAAAGGCTTGCAATATTTCAGTTGATGTGTAATGAATCCAGAATGTATGGCATTTTTGTTTTTTTAATTGCATTAAAGAAAATAAATAACTTTTTCACAATAATCTAATTTTCTGAGACAGTCCTGTATATCTTTACCCTGGATCCATAATTTAACATTTCTTACGACCCTCAACGACAGAACTTTCCACAAAAATATATGAAGTGCGACTACCTCGAGTAAATGATTACTCAGCGTTGAACCCTGCAATGCAAACAGTAATAAAGTGTCATACTAATAATAGTTTAGTTTGTTTATTACATTGAAATACATCACGTTTACACGTACACAATACAAAAGAAGACGGAAGAAGAGATTATTTAATCTTACCCCTTCTCCGTGCCTCAGTGGTTGCTGATAGTTAGTTGACCTTGTGCAATGTTTTTTTTTTTATTTGCTCAACAGGAAAACCAACACAGAAAAGTTGCAGTTTGGATTGGTTATGTAAGAGCAGAGATAAAAACAAAACATCAGATCTGGGCAAACGTTGATTAGTACCAATAATAATTATTCTGCTAATATTATAAAGTTAAAGTACCAATGATTGTCACACACACACTAGGTGTGGCGAAATTATTCTCTGCATTTGACCCATCAACCTTGATCACCCCCTGGGAGGTGAGGGGAGCAGTGAGCAGCAGCGGTGGCCACGCCCCGGGAATCATTTTTGGTGATTTAACCCCCAATTCCATTGATGCTGAGTGCCAAGCAGGGAGGTAATGGGTCCCATTTTTATAGTCTTTGGTATGACTCAACCTACCGATCTCAGGGCGGACACTCTAACCACTCTTCCCCCACAATTTGAATGGCGTTTAAATGTTTGGAAATGAGAAGAGGATCAGTTTTACAACCTCGTGTCTTCTAATTCAGTGTTTTTCAACCTTTTCTGAGCCAAGGCACATTTTTTTAATTGAAAAAATCTTGAGGCACACCACTAGCAGAAAATCAACCAATCAATCAATGTTTATTTATATTTTGCCCTAAATCACAAGTGTCTCAAAGGGCTGCACAAGTCACAACAACATCCTCGGTTCAAATCCCACATTAAGGCAAGGAAAAACTCAACCCAATGGGACAATGAGAAACCTTGGAGAGGACCGCAGATGTGGGGACCCCACCCTAGGGCGACCGGTGCAATGGATCTAGCATAATATTGTGAGTCCAGTCCATTAAAAAATGAAACTCCGCAGCCGATATTGACGATAAAAAGTTGTTCTTGCAATTGTTGGATATGGATTCAAACCATAACCAAGCATGCATCACTATAGCTCTTGTCTTAAAGTAGGTGTACTGTCACCACCTGTTACATCACGCCGTGACTTATTTTGAGTTTTTCTGTGTGTAGTGTTTTAGTTCTTGTCTTGCGCTCCTATTTTGTTGTTGATTGTCATGTCATGCACGGATGTACTTTGTGGACGCCGTCTGCTGCTCCCCACGCTGTAAGTCTTTGCTGTCGTCCAGCATTCTGTTTTTGTTTACTTTGCAGCCAGTTCGTTTTGCATAGCCATCCCTAAGCTTCACTGCCTTTTCTTAGCGGCACTTGCCTTTTGTTTATTTTTGGTTTAAGCATTAGATACCTTTTTAACTGCACACTGCCAGGTACGGATGTACTTTGTGGACGCCGTCTGCTGCTCCCCACGCTGTAAGTCTTTGCTGTCGTCCAGCATTCTGTTTTTGTTTACTTTGCAGCCAGTTCGTTTTGCATAGCCATCCCTAAGCTTCACTGCCTGTTTTTAGCGGCACTTGCCTTTTGTTTATTTTTGGTTTAAGCATTAGATACCTTTTTACCTGCACACTGCCTCCCGCTGTCGTCTGCATATTGTGATCACGGCAAACCATGTTCCCGACATCTACAAAGCAATTAGCTACCTGCTGCCACCTACTGATATGGAAGAGTATTACACGGTCACTCCGCTGATCTCTAGACAGCACCGACACTCAACAACAACACATTTGCGGATTATAATTACTGGTTTGCAAAAAATATTTTTAACCCATCCATCCATCCATTTTCTACCGCTTGTCCCTTTTGGGGTGGCAGGGGGTGCTGGAGCCTATCTCAGCTGCATTCGGGCGGAAGGCGGCGTACACCCTGGACAAGTCGCCACCTCATCGCAGCAATGCCAAACCATTTTTGTTATTGCAACTAGGGATGTCCCCATCAACATTTAATTTTAATTTTTGTATAATATTTATTTATTCATTTGATAGGGAAATCATAATACAGGTACTGAGAAAAACATTAAAACATTTTTTTTTACAAAAATAAATAAATATTATTATTTTTTATTTTTTTTAAATAAAATACAAAAATAATAAAAGTAAAATAATGATACCCCTCCCACCCTCTATCCTACATTTCAGTCACAGTGGGTAACAATGTCCTTTAATATTCATTAAAACAAAGGCAGAGGTTTGATTTAACAAGTATGTTTAATATTTTTGGGCACTGTAACATTAAACACAGTTTGAACAGTAACACTGTGTTTGAACATTTAATTGAGGGTTTGGCGTACCACTAGATGGGGCCTGCGTGCCACAGTTTTAGAATAACTGAACTAAAGTAAACTCAATTGAACATTTTTAAAAAGCTTATCTTATTGGGGTCGCAGTTCAAACACTGATTACATATATTAAACAAGACAAGAAGCAAGCAATTAAACAGAGACAGAATTCAATTTGGCTCAATTGAGGAGAAACGCGTAGACCTGTACCCTTGTACAGTGTCTCACCAGGCTCTGACGAAAGATTGTACGCCTCCTCTTTTATTTGGACTTTCCCTGATTACATGGCAACAGCTGTTTCTAAAGGAAGGGGGTCGTAAACAGCCGCTGGCTTTGGTCACAAATCAGTTCAAAGAAAAGGTGCCTGGAGTGGGGGTCAAGACAAAATCTTCCTGTGGATTACAATACATCAAAGAAACCGACACCTTCATGTCGCTTCCCATCCACAGTGGAGTTTTACAAGCCTTTTGCTTGGTAAGATCAAAGACAGCTTTTGTCCCACTCGCCGGGAACTCATGGCAACACAAGGTTTTGTGATAACTTAGATACAATTATTCTGACAATTACATTTAGAATTTGCTAGTATTGTTGTAAGTTAGATGACATTAAATGTGTGGTATTAAATGCGGTATACATTTTAACAACATAAAGTGGCTAAAGCATAATAAATTACTATTGGCTCGCATTTAAATATTTTGGGTTTCCCCCTCAAAGCCTTCCTGCATCCAGTGACTTGACTAAGAGTACAATGATAAAAAAAAAATTAAAAAAATGATTTTGTAATAATACAAACAAGAAAAATATAAATCTAATCACTTTAGTATTATTTACATACTGATATCATACTAGTTATCAATAGTATCGACATCTGGATTGATCACCCTTATTCTACTTTTAAGCTTTAGTGGTTAGTGTCTTGTGTAGTCTTGGCCTTAGCCACATTTTGTACACCCCTGGGAGGAAGTGTTTACACCCTGATCCCATGCATATGCTACAGAAAACATCTCATTGTGCAAAATGTGAAGGATTTTTTTGTTGTTTTCATTGTGCCTGATTATATTAGAAAATCATCTAATGGAAATGACTGCTGTAGCTTTGATTATTTTAATTAGACCATGAATTGATTTACTTGGACCCCGACTTAAACAAATTGAAAAACGTATTCGGGTGTTACCATTTAGTGGTCAATTGTACGGAATATGCACTGTACTGTGCAATCTACTAATAAAAAATTCAATCAATCAATCAAAGACATTGAACTAGTTAGGAAGTCGGCTTTGTGGCCACAGTGTGCACGTCTAGTGTTGATCAGATATGGTCTATGGAATGTTCATGAGTTTGTCTGTTTGGTCACACATGAACAAATAAGGGGGAATATTGATTCTGGCAAAACCGGTTCTAGTGTCAATGTAAGGCACTTTACGTTTTGGTTCATCTGTGAAGAAGTGTGTACTCAAAGTGTGCACCTCAGGCTGTTAGTATTGGACTCCATCTTCATGGTAAATACCATGAAAGAGTGAATACTAGTGATGGCTCAAACAATACTGTAGCAAGGATGGAATTGTAAACACAAAAAGTGATACCGTGTCCCTCGATACCTTGATGTGTGTGTCAATTTAGGAAAAAAATAATTGACCAATACAGCTGCGAAGTACCAGAAATTGGTTCTTTCGGCTCACGAGTGACAGCTCGTACTAAAGAAAATTGGAATTTTTATCGGTTTTCTATCTATCTATCTATCTATCTATCTATCGATCTATCCATCTATTCATCCATCCATCTACCTATTGTTTTTTCGACCGGCTCTTCCTCCCAGGGAATCTAAGTTACTGGTAAATCCCAAGTTCTTTCGATGACATATATGCTGAGTAAGAAGGACCTACAAGACAGAATTGGAATATTTTCAAGTTTTACTAAAGCTTTAGAAGGTCAACTTAACCAATACATTCATATTGGCTACTCTAGTTGATCTGACATTCAAACGGAAAATAATAATAATAATAATAACTGGGATTTATATAGCGCTTTTCTAAGTACCCAAAGTCGCTTTACATGTAGAACCCATCAATCATTCACACCTGGTGGTGGTAAGCTACTTTCATAGCCACAGCTGCCCTGGGGTAGACTGACGGAAGCGTGGCTGCAATTTGCGCCAGCGGTCCCTCCGACCACCACCTATCATTCATCATTCAGGTCACCGGTGTGAGTGGCACCGGGGGCAAAGGGTGAAGTGTCCCGCCCAAGGACACAACGGCAGCGATTTTTTGGATGGTAAGAGGCGGGGAACGAACCTGCAACCCTCAGGTTTCTGGCACGGTTGCTCTACCCACTACGCCATGCCGCCCCAAAAAGCCCACTCCTTGCACACAAAGAAAGCCCCCATTTCCCCCTCGCAACACTGATAAGGAGAGAGACGTGGGGGTTGGGTGAAGACACTAGCCAGGCATCTGAAATGTTGAAAAAAACTGGTTGAATATACAAAGGAAAAGTACTAGATACTCAAAACATGGCTATGTAAAAAGAAAAGAACTCTTAAACATATATGCATCCTCCACACTATATAATCCAGAATATGGAAGCATTTTTTGCGGTCTAAAATGCCTGAATTGATTATGGCTCATCTTTTTCAATAACATTGAATCAACTTGTGATTTAATGAATTTGTTATAAAAATGTTTGTGGAGGTTGCCCTCCTGTGGGTTCTTCTGACACAAAGATCCTTTTGTGAGCCCGGTAGTCTGAGGTAACAATTATTTTATTTTCATAAAGCAGTGTGGTTTTGCTTTCCAGCAAAATGTCTCTCGCGCTCAGGGCCTCTGCTCACCAGCAACTCCCACCACGCTAATAAGGGTGACAGGTGATTAGATAACAAGCCCCAGCTGGGCAATCTACTCACCTGCCGCTGACTTCAAGGCCGATCCTTACACACTCCCCTCCACGGCAGGCCCGCAGACCACGCCCCCCTCCACAATGTTAATGTTCCTTGTAACCTTAACCTCAAATAACGCAGGATTTAAACAAAAATTGGAAATGGCAGTAAAAACGCATACTCATTGTCGAATTACTCTGTTTTAATTCACTATAACTAATAATATTAATAACTTTACAAAACCCAAAACCAGTGAAGTTGGCACGTTGTGTAAATGGTGAATAAAACAGAATACAATGATTTCCAAATCCTATTCAACTTATATTCAATTTAATAGACTGCAAAGACAAGATACTTAACGTTTGAACTGGAAAACATTGTTATTTTTGCTGCCTGCAACATGTTTAAAAAAAGCTGTCACAAGTGGCAAAAAAGACTGAGAGAGTTGAGGAATGCTCATCAAACGCTTATTTGGAACATCCCACAGGTGAACAGGCTAATTGGGAACAAGTAGGTGCCAAGATTGGGTATAAAAGCAGCTTCCATGAAATGCTCAGTCATTCACAAACAAGGATGGGGCGAGGGTCACCACTTTGTCAACAAATGCTTGAGCAAACTGTCCAACAGATTAAGAACCACATTTCTCAACGAGCTATTGCAAGGAATTTAGGGATTTCACAATCTACGGTCCGTAATATCATCAAAAGGTTCAGAGAATCTGGAGAAATCACTGCCTGAAGCAATGATATTACGGACCTTCGATCCCTCAGGCGGTACTGCACCAAAAAGCGACATCAGTGTGTAAATGATATCACCACATGGGCTCAGGAACACTTCAGAAAACCACTGTCAGTAACTACAGTTGATCGCTACATCTGTAAGTAGCAGGTGAATGTTGTCTCGACTTATGACTTATGACTTTTTGCCTCTTGACGCCGCTTGCTTTTAAAAAAAAAAAAGAAATTGTCGTTTTCTTTCCCATGAGCCTCGAGGAAGTTCATCCTGAGCACACAGCTTCCTTTCACGGCTCCAGCTTGGATGGAGAGTCCAGGTGAAAAAAAAAAAAGGTACTCATGTGACGACTTTCTGTCGTGGGAAAGTGGAAAAGTCAAGTCGGGGCCTGGCGAAGAGCGAAGGTTGAAGAAGGACTTCGAAGAAGAGGAGGAGATGGAGGAGGGAAAGGGGAGGATGGAGGGTGGCGAGAGAAAAGGGATCACGCTGTCATGACTCCGGTGATGTCATTTTGCTGCAAACTTCACCTTTTATTTTTTTCTAAAATATATTAAAAAAAATATGCAAATATATTTGGTGATTCTGCGTTGCCAACATTCCATTCAGAGAGAGAAGACATCCTGCAGACTAAATTCCACTCAGACTCGTCCAATGGAAACTTCTTACCGCGGTGATATGTTGTGCAGATGTCCAGGAAACGTTTCCATTTCACTGCAAAGAATAACAGCAGCAGCAGCAGCAGCAGCGGAAGTCCCCCGGGAGACGCTCAGAAACACACACACACACACACACACACACACACACACACACACACACGTGCGTTAATTTCAAACCGTCAGTGTGAGGCATGCGGTCTGTGCGAGCACACATGCTCGTCCTCTACTGACACCTTCTGCTTCTTATCAGGTCAAAAAACAAACAATCTTCTTCACTTTGCACGGTTAAACCATGCGTTTTTTGCACAACATCCTTAAAAACAGTCAAGTGCTTCTGTGATACAGTGCATTTAAAAAAAAATAAAAAATTCAGTAGATCCTTAAAAGTCATTTTGATCAGGGGTTCTCAACCATATTAACCTGGGGGCCCCCAACTTTTCCACGACAGAGGGACCCGGGTCCCACTCAAATATTAAAGGGGAACTGCACTTTTTGGGAATTGTACTTATTGTTCACAATTAGGCATACTTGCCAACCTTGAGACCTCCGATTTCGTATATATATAAGAAATACTAAGTCAAGTATTTCATATATATATATATATATATATATATATATATATATATATATATATATATATATATATATATATATATATAAATATATATAAATAAAATAAATACTTGAATTTCAGTGTTCATTTATTTACACATATACACACACACATAACACTCATCTACTCATTGTTGAGTTAAGGGTTGAATTGTCCATCCTTGTTCTATTTGTCACTATTTTTCTAACCATGCTGAACGCCCTCACTGATGATGCATTGCTTTGTGGCACGCAAAAAGTGCTTTCATCAAATGCACTAGATGGCAGTATTGTCCTGTTTAAGAGTGTCACAACATTGCTGTTTACGGCAGACGAACTGCTTTATGGTAGACGAAATGCTGTTGTTGTGTGTTGTTGCCTCGCTGGGAGGACGTTAATGAAACTGCCTAACAATAAACCCACATAAGAAACCAAGAACTCGCCCTCGATCATTCTACAGTTATAACGTGATTGGGCAGGTATGCTTGTTTATATTGTGTGCCTGAATTTCGGGAGATATTCGGGAGAAAATTTGTCCCGGGAGGTTTTCGGGAGAGGCGCTGAATTTCGGGAGTCTCCCGGAAAATCTGGGAGGGTTGGCAAGTATGCAATTAGGGATGTCCGATAATGGCTTTTTGCCGATGTCCGATATTCCGATATTGTCCAACTCTTTAGTTACCGATACCTATATCAACCGATATATGCAGTCGTGGAATTAACACATTATTATGCCTAATTTGGACAACCAGGTATGGTGAAGATAAGGTACTTTAAAAAAAATAAAATTAAATAAAATAAGATAAATAAATTAAAAACATTTTCTTGAATAAAAAAGAAAGTAAAACAATATAAAAACAGTTACATAGAAACTAGTAATTAATAAAAATGAGTAAAATTAACTGTTAAAGGTTAGTACTATTAGTGGACCAGCAGCACGCACAATCATGTGTGCTTACGGACTGTATCCCTTGCAGACTGTATTGATATATATTGATATATAATGTAGGAACCACAATATTAATAACAGAAAGAAACAACCCTTTTGTGTGAATGAGTGTAAATGGGGGAGGGAGGTTTTTTGGGTTGGTGCACTAATTGTAAGAGTATCTTGTGTTTTTTATGTTGATTTAATCAAAAAAAAAAAAACGATACTGATAATAAAAAAACCGATACCGATAATTTCCGATATTACATTTTAACGCAATTATCAGCCGATATATCGGACATCTCTATTCACAATCATTATGAGAGACACGAGAGGGTCCAGCACCCACCAGCCACCAAGAACGAGTCAATTTTTACATGCTAGAATGCAAAAAAAAAACAAAAAAATGTTTCTTGTCTCTCATGAGGATTGTCAATCAATCAAGCAATGTTTATTTATATAGCCCTAAATCACAAGTGTCTCAAAGGGCTGCACAAGCCACAACGACATCCTCGGTACAGAGCCCACATAAGGGCAAGGAAAAACTCACCCCAGTAGGATGTCGATGTGAATGACTATGAGAAACCTTGGAGAGGACCGCATATGTGGGTAACCCCCCCACCTCTAGGGGAGACCGAATGTAATGGATGTCGAGTGGGTCTGACATAATAGTAAGAGTCCAGTCCATAGCGGATCCAACATAATAGTAAGAGTCCAGTCCATAGTGGATCTAACATAATAGTGAGAGTCCAGTCCATAGTGGATCCAACATAATAGTAAGAGTCCAGTCCATAGTGGATCCAACATAATAGTAAGAGTCCAGTCCATAGTGGATCCAACATAATAGTAAGAGTCCAGTCCATAGTGGGGTCAGCAGGAAACCATCCCGAGCGGGGACGAGTCAGCAGCGCAGAGATGTTCCCAACCGATGCACAGGCGAGCGGTCCACCCCGGGTTCCGACTCTGGACAGCCAGCACTTCATCCATGGCCACCGGACCTGTGTGTCGTCCCCCCCCCCCCCTCCACAAGGGAGAGGGGAGCAGAGGAGAAAAGAAAAGATCACATGTTTTTTAAACATGTGATAGCAGGGACCCTGCCATTCAAAACTAGGTTGCTGCATTACTAATGATTAATGTAACTATCGCTGAAAAAATAGTACAATAGCAATAGGAGAGACTATTCATCCCTGAACACCATGGAGTTCATGTAGGCTTAATGATGCAGTTACATTATTATATCAACTATCAGAGACAGAAACTATTAATTTAACATAATGCCCTTTTTTGCTGCTTCAACACAGCTCAATCAACACAGAAAAAGGTAAAGTAAAATAACAGACAGACAGGGCTTTGCTGTCCGTAACTCACACACACACACACACACACCGCAAAATGAGCTAACGTTACGCTAAAAGCGAATTTAATATGTTCGTGTGGAAACTCGTTCGGTACACCTCCGAGCCCAACCGAAACTCCCGTACCGAAACGGTTTAATACAAATACACGTACCGTTACACCCCTACGTTCTTGTCATGTCGATGATCTTTGACAACTGTTTGTTTTTGGTTTTTTTAGCTATATGTCATTAAAATAGCAAAGCACTCATGTTGTGTAGAGGATCTTTCACTCGTGTTTATGCATTAGCTTCTTAAAAACATCTGAGTGCTCCCATCATACAGAGGATATTGGACGAGAGGTCACATATCCTCAGACAAGTTGTGTCCTTGTCTAACGTGACTAAAAGAAAAACCGTCAAGCTGCCGGTGGCTGGAAAGTTGTCCGGAAAAAAAGCAGATGTTGTCAATTTGTTGAACTCCTTTCACTGCAGGGAAATTGGAGCGTCGCTTTTATTGTCTTCAGCTGAGCAACGGTTTCTACTGTTGGAGGGTTGGAGAGCATTCCTCACTTGTCCCAGTCTATGTTTGTCTATTTTGTCCCAGTCTACTTCACTTTTTTTGTCACTTTTCTCCAGCTTTCATCATATTGTTCCTCAATGTACACAGCCTGCATATGTCAGATGTGTATTTCTTTTTTTACATCAAGATTCATGTTTTGATGTATTCATATATCCATCCATCCATTTTCTACCATGTAAATATAATGTGTTCTTCTGCACCTTAATCCACATCTTCACCAAAATGCCTTCCATAAAAGTCCAGTGCAGTGGTTCTCAAACTTTTTTCCACCTAGTACCACCTCGGGAAACACTTGGCTCTCCAAGTACCACCATAATGGCCAACATTAAAATACAGTAGCGTAGTAGGCCTTATTCATTCAAAGAAGGCAGAGGTTTTATTGAACATCCATCCATCCATCTTCTTCCGCTTATCCGAGGTCGGGTCGCGGGTGGCAGCAGCCTAAGCAGGGAAGCCCAGACTTCCCTCTCCCCAGCCACTTCGTCCAGCTCCTGCCGGGGGATCCCGAGGCGTTCCCAGGCCAGCCGGGAGACATAGTCTTCCCAACGTATCCTGGGTCTTCAATCAATCAATCAATCAATGTTTATTTATATAGCCCTAAATCACAAGTGTCTCAAAGGGCTGCACAAGCCACAACGACATCCTCGGTACAGAGCCCACATAAGGGCAAGGAAAAACTCACCCCAGTGGACGTCGATGTGAATGACTATGAGAAACCTTGGAGAGGACCGCATATGTGGGTAACCCCCCCGCCCCCTCTAGGGAGACCAAATGCAATGGATGTCGAGTGGGTCTAACATAATATTGTGAGAGTACAGTCCATAGTGGATCCAGCATAACAGTAAGAGTCCAGTCCACAGTGGGGTCAGCAGGAAACCATCCCGAGCGGAGACGGGTCAGCAGCGCAGAGATGTTCCCAACCGATACACAGGCGAGAAAAGAAAAGAAACGGCAGATCAACTGGTCTAAAAAAAGGGGGCTATTCAAAGGCTAGAGTATACAAATTAGTTTTAAGATGGGACTTAAATGTTTCTACTGAGGTAGCATCTCTAACTGTTACCGGGAGGGCATTCCATAGTACTGGAGCCCGAATAAAAAACGCTCCCAGTGACCTCCTACCAGTCGGATGTGCCCTAAACAACCTACCTAGGAAGGCGTTCGGGTGGCATCCTGACTATATGCCCGAATCACCTTATCTGTCTCCTCTCGATGTGGAGGAGCAACGGCTTTACTTTGAGCTCCCCCCGGATGGCAGAGCTTCTCACCCTATCTCTAAGGAAGAGCCCCGCCACCCTGCGGAGGAAACTCATTTCGGCCGCTTGTACCCGTGATCTTGTCCTTTCGTTCATAACCCAAAGCTCATGACCATAGGTGAGGATGAGAACGTAGATCGACCGGAGCTGAACAGATCCATACAGCGTCCGCATAACTGAAGACGCCGCACCGATCCGCCTGTCGATCTCACGATCCACTCTTCCCTCACTCGCGAACAAGACTCCGAGGTACTTGAACTCCTCCACATGGGGCAGGGTCTCCTCCCTAACCCGGAGATGGCACTCCACCCTTTTCCGGGCGAGAACCATGGACTCGGACTTGGAGGTGCCGATTCCCATCCCAGTCGCTTCACACTCGGCTGCGAACCGATCCAGTTAGAGCTGAAGATCCTGGCCATATGAAGCCATCAGGACCACATCATCTGCCAGAAGCAGAGACCTAATCCTGCAGCCACCAAACTGGATCTCCTCAACGCCCTGACTGCGCCTAGAAATTCTGTCCATAAAAGTTATGAACAGAATCGGTGACAAAGGGCAGCCTTGGCGCAGTCCAACCCTCACTGGAAACGGGTCCGACTTACTGCCGGCAATGCAGACCAAGCTCTGACACTGATCGTACAGGGAGCGGACCGCCACAATCAGACAGTCTGATACCCCACAGGACTTCCCGAGGGACACGGTCGAATGCCTTCTCCAAGCCCACAAAGCACATGTAGACTGTTTTATTTGACAAGAATATTTAATATTTTGGACACTGTAACATTACACACAGTTAGAACAGTAACACTGTGTTTGAATATAGGAAAATAACACACTGTACCACTAGATCAGGGGTCGGCAACCTTTACCAGTCAAAGAGCCATTTTGACCAGTTTCACAAATTATAGAAAACAATGGGAGCCGCAAAAAATGTTTGAAATTTTAAATGAAATAACACTGTACAAAGATTTGGTTTTTTTTTGCTTTGTGCTATGTATAACCAGGGGTCTCAGACATGCTGCCCACAACTTTATGTGGAATTTGAAAGCTGGTGCGGCACGCGGGTTTTAAATGAATGGCGCTTGCCAGTGTCATGCGTGCCGAGATGGTCCAGCACATTGCACCCACTACAGTCAGCGTGCCTGATCAGCCACACGTTGTATGGGGCTACCGCTTGCTCACGTTAGTGACAGCAAGGCATACTTGTTCAACAACCACACAGGTCACACTGACGGTGGCGGTATAAAAAAAAAAAACTTTAACACTCTTACTAATAATGCGCCACACTGTGAACCCACACCAAACAAGAATGACAAACAAATTTCGGGAGAACATCTGCACCGTAACACAACATAAACACAACAGGACAAATCTCCCCAGAATCCCATGCAGCCCTAACTCTTCCGGGATACATTATACACCCCCCGCTACCAAACCCCGCCCACCTCAACCGACGCACAGAGAGGGGGGGTGTTGATGTGTGAGGGAGCAGGGTTGGGGTGGGGGCGGGGTTTGGTGGTAGCAGGGGTGTATAATGTAGCCCGGAAGAGTCAGGGCTGCATGGGATTCTGGGTGTTTGTTCTGTTGTGTTTGTGTTGTGTTAAGGTGCAGATGTTCTCCCGAAATGTGTTTGTCATTCTTGTTTGGTTTTGGTTCAAAGTGTGGCGAACCAGGGTCCCTGGTTCAATCCCCACCTAGTACCAACCTCGTCATGTCCGTTGTGTCCTGAGCAAGACACTTCACCCTTGCTCCTGATGGGTGCTGGTTAGCGCCTTGCATGGCAGCTCCCTCCATCAGTGTGTGAATGTGTGTGTGAATGGGTAAATGTGGAAGTCAAAGCGCTTTGAGTACCTTGAAGGTAGAAAAGCGCTATACAAGTACAACCCATTTATCATTTATTTATCATTATTAGTAAGAGTGTTCAAGTTGTTTTATATGACCACCGTCAGTGTAACCTGTGTGGCTGTTGACCAAGTATGCCTTGCTGTCACGTACGTGTGCATGCAGAAGACGTATATTGTATAACAAATGTTGGGCTGGCACGCTGTTAATACAAGTTATAGAGGGTGCCAAATGTTGTACCATCATGGCACGCCCTTATTATAGCCGTAAGGGTGAATATTAATCCCGGGAGTTTTCTGCGAGAGGCACTGAAATCCGGAAGTCTCACGGGAAAATTGGGGGGTTCAGCAAGTAAGCTGCTGAGCCGCATCAGAATGATCAAAGAGCCGCATGCGGCTCCGGAGCCGCGGGTTGCCGACCCCTGATCTAAATGGAGCCCTTGTACCGTACCACAATTTGGGAAACACTGGTCTACTGCATTTTGAAACAAATTATACTTGTTGTGTAATCTTGCTAACAAACCAATGTTTGTGGATTAAATACCCCTTTGTGGGGGTCACTACTTGCAGTTCAGACAGCATATGAGTCAAAATATTACGTTTTCTTTCAAGAGAGACAGCAGTTAAACTTTCATACCTTTAGGATTTAATGTAAGATGTTTTCCTCAGCACTGAAGAAGAAAAGGTGCACTTTTCTTGCACCTGTGCTGCCTGACCATGTTCTTTCACGTCACCTCTTTCTAGCACGCGCAGGTGTGACCAGCTACTACCTGGTGAATATTTACAAAAGTTACCTACTAAAGTTGAAACATTTTTTCTGACTTAACCAAAAATGCAGACGTCCGCCAAGGTCGAACAATCCTGAATCCGACCCTGTCTGGATCCTCACCAACATTTGATGGTATGTTTACTCAGAGGCCTTGAAGGTTGTCAAACTTCATCTGAGAGCGTTTCCACCAAGACAAAAAAGAAAGAAAAACACCCGCTGCCTCTATCCAACCCAAGTCTAATCAAAACCATCCGAGTTCTAAGGAATTGACCATGTTCAAATTTGTTCTTGATGTTTGCTTCTTCAATTGGTTGGTTGCTAGTCACGCCTCACACTTGATGGGGCACCGCGGGTGCAATTGTGAGCTTCCAACACTAGAGGGCTGTCTAAGATTTGGCTCAAAGCTTCAAATAACTGTCTCGCAGGCAGGCAGGGGTCGATGGTACTTTTTGAAATACAAATACATTAGATATTGTTTATATTTTTTACAGTTTTTACATACATGGCAGTCTGTAATTAGGTATATTGTAATTTTACATATTACTTATTTTTGCACTTGCTTTGTCAATGTATTATATTGCGTATTTATTATTTATTTACTTCATTTGGACAAACCCGATATATTGCTTGAGAGTTTTAGTCAATGTGCTAATTTGAAACATTTTGTCCACAGGAGGCTATTACCACGTATAACCTACAGCAGGCCCTAACCAATCTGGCGCCCTAGGCAAGATTTTAGGTGGCGCCCCCCCACATCGGCAGTGAAGTGTATATACTCACAAGAAACCGAATAGCTTTGTCTTTGACCTTTTTTTTTTACTTACAACTATATCTAATATATAAAGGGGTGGAAAAGTGACTATTACCTGCAGGGCAAACATTAGCTAACCAGAAGGCAATAACAATGTAAACAAAAAACACCTGCTTAAAAGATCTAATACAATTGTCCCTAAGGAATGTAAGGTGGGAGTACTGTAATTACCTAACGTTACATTATTATTTTCCATAACAATTTAGCCCCCTCCACAATATTAACCCGACGTTAAAACAGATTATAGATTAGCAATTGCCGAATCATGTAACATTAGCTTAATGCTAAAAAGCCAGGGTACTATCACATTCTGTAACAGACAAATCATTTCATGTAGGCTAACGTTACCTACCTGCTACCTCTTGTCTTTTTCTCGTTTCTCCTCCTCTTCTTTTCTCTTATTTCTTCCCTGGGCACCTGACAGTTTTGGCCGTTTTGACATCTTGTGTTGATTTTTTGATGTGGTGACGTCCAAAAAGAGTCATGATACGGGAAGGGAGGGGCGCACCGTGCGGGGGGTTCCCCCCGGTGGGGGGGGGGCGTAATGTTGTAACAAATAATATTTCTATTAAATAGGCTTTACTTTGCATTTTAATTAACGTGGGATTATGTTTTGTATTTAGAAATAATAGTACCAACTTTTATTTTATTTATTTTTTCTCCAACATTTGTGGCACTGGCGTGGCGCCCCCTGGTGGACGGCGCCCTTAGCATTTGCCTATACGGCCTATGCCACGGGCCGGCCCTGACCTACAGTCGTGGTCAAAAGTTTACATACACTTGTAAAGGACATAATGTCATGGCTGTCTTGAGTTTCCAATCATTTCTACAACTCTTATTTTTTTGTGATAGAGTGATTGGTCACAAAAAAACATTCATGAAGTTTGGTTCTTTTATGAATTTATTATGGGTCTACTGAAAATGTGAGCAAATGTGCTGGGTCAAAAGTATACATACAGCAATGTTAATATTTGGTTACATGTCCCTTGGCAAGTTCCACTGCAATAAGACGCTTTTAGTAGCCATCCACAAGCTTTTGCTTGAATTTTTGACCACTCCTCTTGACAAAATTGGTGCAGTTCAGCTAAATTTGTTGGTTTTCTGACATGGACTTGTTTCTTCAGCATTATCCACACATTTAAGTCAGGACTTTGGGAAGGCTATTCTAAGACCTTAATTCTAGCCTGATTTAGCCATTCCTTTACCACTTTTGATGTGTGTTTGGGGTCATTGTCCTTTTGGAACACCCAACTGTGCCCAAGACCCAACTTCCAAACTGACGATTTTAGGCTATCCTGAAGAATTTGGAGGTAATCCTCCTTTTTCATTGCCCCATTTACTCTCTGTAGAGCACCAGTTCCATTGGCAGCAAAACAGGCCCAGAGCATAATACTAACACCACCATGCTTGACAGTAGGAATAGTGTTCCTGGGATTAAAGGCCTCACCTTTTCTCCTCCAAACATATTGCTGGGTATTGTGGCCAAAAAGCAAAATTTTTGTTTCATCTGACATCACATGGACAAAGATATGGAGGAAAGTTCTGTGGAGGTTGGGTCTTGGGCGCAGTTGGGTGTTCCAACAGGACAATGACCCAAAACACACGTCAAAAGTGGTAAAGGAATGGCTAAATCAGGCTAGAATTTAGGTTTTGGGATAGCCTTATGTTATGTTCTCCAATCACTCATTCACAAAAAAATAAGAGTTGTAGAAATTATTGGAAACTCAAGACAGCCATGACATTATGTTCTTTACAAGTGTATGTCAACTTTTGATCACGACTGTATTACCACCCTTAATGTGTGAATGTGGAGTGACTGAATGATGGGTTCTCAGTAAGCTCTGTGTAGTGCTTTGAGTGTCTAGAAAAGCGCTATATAAATCTAATCCATTAATATTATTATTAGTGAAAATAATAAAAGTTATTAGAATAAAGAAAATACATTGTGCTATAACATTACAACAATTAAAGAAAGGCAGTTTACATAATTAATGCTGTGATTGTTATGGAATATTATATTATTCTGACTGCATGATACTTCTTTGGTATGGTATTTTTCTTATATATTCACTGTAAAAAAGTACCGTAAAAATTACTGCAAGCAATTGGTAAATAGCAACATTAAAACACCTTAAAATCAAAAATAGCTTATCATAGTAGTAAATGCAGTGGATTCCTACAAACAGTAGATCAGCTAAATTACTATAGTCATAATATGTAGAAAACACATTATTTTACTGTGAAAATAATGAAGAATTGCAAAATGCATTTGTCACCCTTAAATCTCCGGCATTATTCTGTCTAAATTAAAGATTACATTTAAATTTACAGCATAGGCCTGTTAACCATTCACTAAAGTCCAACCTTAGTTTCTACAGAAATAAGAAGTTAAATATATGGTATTTTTTATTGTATAAAATGTCGGGTAACACTTTAGTATGGGGAACATATTCTAAGTTACAAAGACTTAATTTACAGTTATTTGGTTAGGGTTAGTGTCACGACTTGGTCCTGGGTGTTTGCTTTTCCGGAAGGCAACGGAAAGTTGGCTCGGGCGAGACGGGAATGTAAGTACATGTTTTATTTAATATATCAATAAAGAACAAACGAAAAGCGCGCACAATGGCGGAGGTACAAAACTAGGCTATTGAAAACAAAACTTGCACATAGGCAGAAACTGTGAACAATGAAACAAAAACACTAACTGTGGCATTAATAAACAAAAACTTACTTGGCATGGACTATGAAGTGCGCAGAGGTAAACAGAGTGTGACAGGGGTATGAATCCGGATGTCGCCAGAAAGACAAACTGAAAACAATGAACTTAAATACTACAGACATGATTAGTGAAAACAGGTGCGTGACTCAAAATGTGAAACAGGTGCGTGACGCATACTTGCCAACCTTGAGACCTCCAATTTCGGGAGGTGGGGGGTGGGTGCGGGGGGCGTGGTTGGGGGCGGGGGCGTGGTTGGGGGCGTGGTTAAGAGGGGAGGAGTATATTTACAGCTAGAATTCACCAAGTCAAGTATTTCATATATATATATATATATATATATATATATATATATATATGTATATATATATATATATATATATATATATATATATATATATATATATATATATATATCCCCGCGACCCCGAAGGGAATAAGCGGTAGAAAATGGATGGATGGATATATATATATATATATATATATAAAATAAATAATTGACTTTCAGTGAATTCTAGCTATATATATATATATATATATATATATATATATATATATATATATATATATATATATATATATATATATATATATATATATATATATACATATATATATTTATAAAAGAAATACTTGAATTTCAGTGTTCATTTATTTACACATATAAACACACACATAACACTCATCTACTCATTGTTGAGTTAAGGGTTGAATTGTCCATCCTTGTTCTATTCTCTGTCACTATCTTTCTAACCATGCTGAACACCCTCTCTGATTATGCATTGCTGTGTGGCACGCACAAAAGTGCTTTCATCAAATGCACTAGATGGCAGTATTGTCCTGTT
Source organism: Nerophis lumbriciformis (assembly GCF_033978685.3). NCBI lineage: Eukaryota > Metazoa > Chordata > Actinopteri > Syngnathiformes > Syngnathidae > Nerophis > Nerophis lumbriciformis. Next base: position 34,254,794 of record NC_084566.2, on the reverse strand, counting down.
TAAGAGCGTCACGACATTGCTGTTTACGGCAGACGGACTGCTTTACTGTAGACGTTCTTTATATTGTGGGAAAGCGGACTCAGGTCCGCATGGAGCTGGAGGGGGCGTGGCCTCCAGCTCCGCCTGAATTTCGGGAGATTTTCAGGAGAAAATTTGTCCCGGGAGGTTTTCGGGAGAGGCGCTGAATTTCGGGAGTCTCCCGGAAAATCCGGGAGGGTTGGCAAGTATGGCGTGACGTGACAGGTGAAAACTAATGGTTGCTATGGTGACAAAACAAGCAAAAGTGCACAAAAAGTCCAAAAACAAAACCGAACATGACTAAAACAAAACATGACAGTTAGGGTTAGGGGTAGGGTTAGGGTTAGAGGGCCAGGGTTGGGGTTGGAGTTGGGGTTAGGGGTTAGAGGGTTAAGGCCATGCAGAATAAGGCATTAATAAGTACTTAATAATGACTAATTAAGAGCCAATATGTTACTAATTTGCATGTTAATAAGCAACTAATTAATGGTGAATATGTTCCCCATATCAAATTGTTACCAAATGTTGTTTTCAGAAAAAAACATACTTAATGTAAGTGTAACTGCTGACCTCTGCTGTATGTGGACATAAAGTGATATTGTTAATTGATCCAAGTCCCAGCTTTTCCAATTCAATACATAGTATTTCACTTTTTCCTTTGGCTGGAGGCAACAAGAGACAGCACTGTTAGATGGCAGCATCGAGCTATGCATGCCCATCGCACATCCGTGGTGCTTGCGCAGCAGACGTAAAGTTAAGCTGACAAGGAATGTCAACTGCAGCCCCGCATGGGCGTTCTCATGCCGGTGGGGGTTCCCGTTTTCGCGCACTAGAACGCCTCCTTCTTAACATCATCCCAGAGTTTCAAAAGAAGATCTTCAATCCGTACGAATTGCGTAGAACTAATGTGGAACTAACTGAGTACGCCATTTAAAGAATGTTTCTCCAAGTAAGGAGTTGGTTACGTTTAGGACGAGGGAAAAGGGAAAGGCCATAGTGATAAAAAAAAAGACAAAGTGGGTTGTTACTTGTTACTGATGTATTTTCATTTTGAAGGCCGGACTGCGAATACGGCATGGGGCTAGGGCAGGGGTCGGCAACCTTTACCAGTCAAAGAGCCATTCTGACCAGTTCCACAACTTTAAGATAACAATGGGAGCCACAAAAAAATGTTGAAATCTAAATTGAAAGAACAATGCATAAGATGGTTTTTATTTTGTTGTGTGCTATGAATAAACCAAGGGTCTCAGACACACTGCCCTTACCTTAATATGGATTTTGAATGCTGGTGCGGCACGCGGGTTTTATATGAATGGCGCTTGTCAGCGCCGTGCGTGCCGTGATGGTACAGCATTTAGCGCCCACTACAACCAGCGTGCCTGATCAGCCACACGCTGTATGGGGCTTCCGCTTGCTCACGTAGATGACAGCAACACATACTTGGTCAACAACCCCACAGGTTACACTGACGGTGGCGGTATATATAAAAAAAAAAACTTTAACACTCTTACTAATAATGCGCCACACCGTGAACCCACACCAAACAAGAATGACAAACACATTTCGGGAGAACAACTGCACCGTAACACAACATAAACACAACAGGACAAATACCCAGAATCCCATGCAGCCCTAACTCTTCCGGGCTACATTATACACCCCCGCTACCAAACCCCGCCCACCTCAACCGACGCACAGAGGGGGGGTTGATGTGTGAGGGAGCAGGGTTGGGGCGGGGGCGGGGTTTGGTGGTAGCAGGGGTGTATAATGTAGCTGGAAAAGTCAGGGCTGCATGGGATTCTGGGTATTTGTGTTTATGTTGTGTTAAGGTGCAGATGTTCTCCCAAAATGTGTTTGTCATTCTTGTTTGGTTTTGGTTCAAAGTGTTAAAGTTGTTTTATATGGTCACCGTCAGTGTAACCTGTGTGGCTGTTGACTAAGTATGCCTTGCTGTCACGTACGTGTACAAACAGAAGATGCATACAGCATAACAAGGGGTTGGGCTAGTATGCTGTCAATCCAGATTGTAGATGGCACCAAACGCTGTACCATCATGGTATGCCCATATCATAAATGTAAGGTTGAAAATCGGAGAGTATTAATCCCGGGAGTTTTCAGCGAGAGGCACTGAAATCCGGAAGTCTCCCGGGAAAATCGGGGGGGTCGACAAGTAAACTGCTGAGCCGCATCAGAGTGATCAAAGATGCGGCTCCGGAGCCGCGGGTTGCCGACCCCTGGGCTAGGGAAACCTGGATGTGTTACAAGGAACTGATGTTAATAAAATAAAGACTTACATTCTAAAAGATGGGTTGAGGGTTGCATAGCATCGTTGTTTTAGGGGTTTGTGTTAAAACATTAGCCTAGTTAGCTTTTGGCTAGCAACATGTTTTCTTGTATTTTTGTGGCAAGTCGTTTTAGACATTGAGGGCTTATGTCTATATGCTTTATTTCAAACTGCATCGAAATGAACCGCGCTGTGCGAGTGTGCTGGAATTGGTTGCAAGCAGCTATTTAAAGGGGAACATTATCACCAGACCTATGTAAGCGTCAATATATACCTTGATGTTGCAGAAAAAAGACCATATATTTTTTTAACCGATTTCCGAACTCTAAATGGGTAAATTTTGGCGAATTAAACGCCTTTCTATTAATCGCTCTCGGAGCGATGACGTCACAACGTGACGTCACATCGGTAAGCAATCCGACATTTTCTCAAACACCGAGTCAAATCAGTTCTGTTATTTTCCGTTTTTTCGACTGTTTTCCGTACCTTGGAGACACCATGCCTCGTCGGTGTGTTGTCGGAGGGTGTAACAACACGAACAGGGACGGATTCAAGTTGCACCAGTGGCCCAAAGATGCGAAAGTGGCAAGAAATTGGACGTTTGTTCCGCACACTTTACCGACGAAAGCTATGCTACGACAGAGATGGCAAGAATGTGTGGATATCCTGCGACACTCAAAGCAGATGCATTTCCAACGATAAAGTCAAAGAAATCTGCCGCCAGACCCCCATTGAATCTGCCGGAGTGTGTGAGCAATTCAGGGACAAAGGACCCTCGGTAGCACGGCAAGCAATGGCGGCAGTTTGTTCCCGCAGACGAGCGAGCTAAACCCTCTGGATGTCTTGGCTCACACCGTCCCGAAGATGATCAAGAGAAGAATATCGACCCTAGCTTCCCTTGCCTGCTGACATGAGGGTATGTCTACAGAATATATTAATTGATGAAAATTGGGCTGTCTGCACTCTCAAAGTGCATGTTGTTGCCAAATGTATTTCATATGCTGTAAACCTAGTTCATAGTTGTTAGTTTCCTTTAATGCCAAACAAACACATACCAATCGTTGGTTAGAAGGCGATCGCCGAATTCGTCCTCGCTTTCTCCCGTGTCGCTGGCTGTCGTGTCGTTTTCATCGATTTCGCTTGCATACGGTTCAAACCGATATGGCTCAATAGCTTCAGTTTCTTCTTCAATTTCGTTTTCGCTACCTGCCTCCACACTACAACCATCCGTTTCAATACATGCGTAATCTGTTGAATCCGAGTCTGAATCCGAGCTAATGTCGCTATAGCTTGCTGTTCTTTCCGCCATGTTTGTTTGTGTTGGCATCACTATGTGACGTCACAGGAAAATGGACGGGTGGTTAAAATCAGGCACTTTGAAGCTTTTTTTAGGGATATTGCATGATGGGTAAAATTTTGAAAAAAACTTTGAAAAATAAAATTAACCGCTGGGAACTGATTTTTAATGGTTTTAACAATTCTGAAATTGTGATAATGTTCCCCTTTAAAGTTTCTGTCGCTCGTTCTCCACCATCAACAACCTCCACTCCTTCCCGACTGCTGCCTTTGACAGAGCGACAGGTGATCGGACAAACACTCACAGCTGTGTCATCTACGCACCTGTCACTAATCTCGAAGCCGATCCTGACACACCCCGCTTCGCCGCAGGTCCGCAGGCCACGCCCCCCCCCCCCCCCACCCACCCATTTTTCACACAAAATAAGTTTGCCAAAAAAAATATACTGGTTTGCCATTTAACTTTTTATGTCTTGTCATATGATGATTGGTGATTTAACCCCCAATTACAACCCTTGATGCTGAGTGCCAAGCAGGGGGGTAAACATGGGACCCATTACCTCCCTGCTTGGCACTCAGCATCAAGGATTGGAATTGGGGGTTAAATCACCTAAAATGATTCCCGGGCCTTTTAACGTCGCATTAAAAGGCGTCTCGTCAGTCACGTGTGGCGCATTAGTGGCTTTTTTGGGTGTAGCCGGGTCTGCTCCAAATGTCTAACAGCGTTTAATACATGTGTGTCACGCCTATCTCGAACACAGAAACTCTAATATTGCATCTGTGTGACATCATGACCCACTAATGTCACTTTCAATTGTTATTTGTGATTATCAAGTTGACATGACAGTTCTCGGAGTAAAACTAACTAACTTTCCTATTGTTGAAAATGAAGCTTATTTTAAGCTTAGAGGCTCGACGGTATTTACAGAGAGAATGACTCCAGCCACTAACACCTAAACAGGAAATTGCAAAGTATAGCTTAGCCTCATCGCGCACGAGTGTGTGCGCGCGTATGTGTGTGCGTGCATGAGTGTGTGTTTGAGCGTACCCGCGCTCTGGGCGTGCGCTGGCGTATGTGATTTTTTTTTTGTGTTATATTTGCACCAAGGTATCAATTTGGTGAGCTGTGCAACAGTAATAAACTTCTATTCCAGTACTGCCCGCACTCCGGCCTCCACCACAGACCGTGGCGTGGACGCTCGCCCGTGCAAGGTTTACGATCCAGCGTCCTGACACTGCAAGTCGGCACTCCTTGTTGGCCACTTGCCACTAATTATTCTGAATAAATTCAGCCTTTTTATGTTAGTTGGGTTGTACTCAAAAATAGGGGTGATACCAATATTGGAGCCTTGTGTATTCAACCTTATCATTCATACTTTTGTGACTTTGTAGTGTGGAATGTTGCAGGTTTCAACAAGTGAAATTGGTCAGCGAACAACGGCAGCAATGAGAAACAGTAACATTGATTATTAACCATCGAGAGGCGGCAGGCAGGTGTATGAACCGAAACAAATGCAATGCAATTTTTTTTTTTGCTGATATCAGATCGACTACCGATATTAACACGGATCGGGACACGTTTACTTAAAGGGGAACATTATCACAATTTCAGAATGGTTAAAACCATTAAAAATCAGTTCCCAGTGGCTTATTATATTTTTCGAAGTTTTTTTCAAAATTTTACCCATCACGCAATATCCCTAAAAAAAAGCTTCAAAGTGCCTGATTTTAACCATCGTTATATACAGGTAAAAGCCAGTAAATTAGAATATTTTGAAAAACTTGATTTATTTCAGTAATTGCATTCAAAAGGTGTAACTTGTACATTATATTTATTCATTGCACACAGACTGATGCATTCAAATGTTTATTTCATTTAATTTTGATGATTTGAAGTGGCAACAAATGAAAACCAAAATTCCGTGTGTCACAAAATTAGAATATTACTTAAGGCTAATACAAAAAAGGGATTTTTAGAAATGTTGGCCAACTGAAAAGTATGAAAATGAAAAATATGAGCATGTACAATACTCAATACTTGGTTGGAGCTCCTTTTGCCTCAATTACTGCGTTAATGCGGCGTGGCATGGAGTCGAAGAGTTTCTGGCACTGCTCAGGTGTTATGAGAGCCCAGGTTGCTCTGATAGTGGCCTTCAACTCTTCTGCGTTTTTGGGTCTGGCATTCTGCATCTTCCTTTTCACAATACCCCACAGATTTTCTATGGGGCTAAGGTCAGGGGAGTTGGCGGGCCAATTTAGAACAGAAATACCATGGTCCGTAAACCAGGCATGGGTAGATTTTGCGCTGTGTGCAGGCGTCAAGTCCTGTTGGAACTTGAAATCTCCATCTCCATAGAGCAGGTCAGCAGCATGAAGCATGAAGTGCTCTAAAACTTGCTGGTAGACGGCTGCGTTGACCCTGGATCTCAGGAAACAGAGTGGACCGACACCAGCAGATGACATGGCACCCCAAACCATCACTGATGGTGGAAACATTACACTAGACTTCAGGCAACGTGGATCCTGTGCCTCTCCTGTCTTCCTCCAGACTCTGGGACCTCGATTTTCAAAGGTAATGCAAAATTTGCTTTCGTCAGAAAACATGACTTTGGACCACTCAGCAGCAGTCCAGCTCTTTTTTTCCTTAGCCCAGGTGAGACGCTTTTCGCGCTGTTTCTTGGTCAACAGTGGCTTGACACGAGGTATGCGGCAGTTGAAACCCATGTCTTTCAAGCGTCTCTTGGTGGTGGATCTTGAAGCACTGACTCCAGCAGCTGTCCACTCCTTCTGAATCTCCCCCACATTTTTGAATGGGTTTTTTTTCACAATCTTGACCAGGGCGTGGTGATCCCTATCGCTTGTACACTTTTTCTGACCACAGTTTTTCCTTCCCTTTGCCTCTCCATTAATGTGTTTGGACACAGAGCTCTGAGAACAGCCAGCCTCTTCAGCAATAACCTTTTGTGTCTTTCCCTCCTTGTGCAATGTGTCGATGGTTGCCTTTTGGACAGCTGTCAAATCTGAAGTCTTCCCCATGTTTGTGTAGGCTTCAGAACTGGACTGAGAGACCATTTAAAGCCCTTTGCAGGTGTTTTGAGTTAATCAGCTGATTAGTTTGTGGCACCAGGTGTCTTCAAAATGTAACCCTTACACAATATTCTAATTTTGTGACACACGGAATTTTGGATTTTCATTTGTTGCCACTTCAAATCATCAAAATTTAATGAAATAAACATTTGAATGCATCAGTCTGTGTGCAATGAATAAATATAATGTACAAGTTACACCTTTTGAATGCAATTACTGAAATAAATCAAGTTTTTCAAAATATTCTAATTTACTGGCTTTTACCTGTACACCCGTCCATTTTCCTGTGACGTCACATAGTGAAGCCAACACAAACAAACATGGCAGAAAGAAGAGCAAGATATAGCGATATTAGCTCGGATTCAGACTCGGATTTCAGCGGCTTAAGCGATTCAACAGATTACGAATGTATTGAAACGGATGGTTGTAGTGTGGAGGCAGGTAGCGAAAACAAAATTGAAGAAGAAACTGAAGCTATTGAGCCATATCGGTTTGAACCGTATGCAAGCGACACGGGAGAAAGCGAGGACGAATTCGGCGATCGCCTTCTAACCAACGATTGGTATGTGTTTGTTTGGCATTAAAGGAAACTAACAACTATGAACTAGGTTTACAGCATATGAAATACATTTGGCAACAACATGCACTTTGAGAGTGCAGACAGCCCAATTTTCATCAATTAATATATTCTGTAGACATACCCTCATCCGCTATCTTTTCCTGAAAGCTGATCTGTCCAGTTTTGGAGTTGATGTCAGCAGGCCAGGGAAGCTAGGGTCGATATTCTTCTCTTGATCATCTTCGGTGGCATAAGGGACGGTGTGAGCCAAGACATCCAGGGGGTTTAGCTCGCTCGTCTGCGGGAACAAACTGCCGCCATTGCTTGCCGTGCTACCGAGGTCCTTTGTCCCTGAATTGCTCACATACTCCGGCAGATTCAATGGGGGTCTGGCGGCTGATTTCTTTGACTTTATCGTTGGAAATGCATCTGCTTTGAGTGTCGCAGGATATCCACACATTCTTGCCATCTCTGTCGTAGCATAGCTTTCGTCGGTAAAGTGTGCGGAACAAACGTCCAATTTCTTGCCACTTTCGCATCTTTGGGCCACTGGTGCAACTTGAATCCGTCCCTGTTCGTGTTGTTACACCCTCCGTCAACACACCGACGAGGCATGATGTCTCCAAGGTACGAAAAACAGTCGAAAAAAACGGAAAATAACAGAGCTGATTTGACTCGGTGTTTGAGAAAATGGCGGATTGCTTCCCGATGCGACGTCATCGCTCCGAGAGCGAATATTAGAAAGGCGTTTATTTCGCCAAAATTCACCCATTTAGAGTTCGGAAATGGGTTAAAAAAATATATGGTCTTTTTTCTGCAACATCAAGGTATATATTGACGCTTACATTGGTCTGGTGATAATGTTCCCCTTTAAAACACTTGAAGGGGCAAATGTGGACTTGGCAGAGGTCTGCGCTCGACTGAGTATTAGTCTATTTTGTGTGTTTGCAGAGTAATGCAAAAACACAATGAAACCAATTTCTACAAAAATGTGAGTGATAGTGAGAACCTAAAAACTAGGGCTCTGGGAAAAAATCGATTCGAATTCAAATCGTGATTCTCACGTATCGATTCAAAAAAAATTTAAATCGATATTTTTTTTTCTTATTTTATTTATTCTTATTTTTTTTTATTTTGAAATTACTCAATCCAACAAAACAATACACAGCAATACCATAACAATGCAATCCAATTCCAAAACCAAACCCGGCCCAGCAACACTCAGAACAGCAATAAACAGAGCAATTGAGAGGAGACACAAACACGACACAGAACAATCCAAAAGTAGTAAAACAAAAATGATTAAAGCTGCAAGCAGCGATGGACGGGACCGACTTTGACGGCACATAAAATCCAAACCGGAGCAGTAATTAAAACTCTTTCATCAGAAGGGTTCAATCTCTCTCCTGTGCTAGTTTGAAGCCGACACAACAAACGCGCTCAGAGGAGATAATGTTTAAAAAAAAAGGTGACTGTTTTGACCCAACTTTTATTTTGAAGGGGGAATTGCAAACTTCCTATTGATTTTTGTTGGGGGTTGTCAATAAATGAAATCTAGGTCTAAGTGAGACCTACATAGAGGTTTTTGTTTCATGTCTCTACGACATTCCTAATGGAAGTTACAGGCAGTTTTGTCTGTTTTTTCTTCTTAGGAGCAGTTTTGTCCGTGCTTTATTCCTAGGGGGCGCTAGAGCGGAATTTTGAGTTTTGGGGTTTGGTTTTTTTATTAGATTGCATGTTTTGCCAGTCCTGATGTGTGTGTCAAATTTGGTGAGTTTTGAAGCATGGTAAGGGTGTCAAATTACAGCTCAAAGAGGCAAAGGTGACTGTTTTTACTAAACTTTTGTTTTGAAGGGGGAATTACAAACTTCCTGTTGATGTTTGCTGAAGGATGTCAGTGTATGAAATGTAGGTCTAAGTGAGACCTACATATAGGTTTTTGTTTCATGTCTCTACGACATTCCTACTGGAAGTTACAGGCAGTTTTGTATGTGTTTTCTTCCTAGGAGCAGTTTTGTCTGTGTTTTATTCCTAGGGGGCGCTAGGGCGGAATTTTGAGTTTTGGGGTTTGTTTTTTTATTATATCGCAATGTTTGCCAGTCCTGATGTGTGTGTCCAATTTGGTGAGTTTAGAAGCATGTTAAGGGGGTCAAATTACAGCTCAAAGAGGCAAAGGTGACTGTTTTTACTAAACTTTTGTTTTGAAGGGGGAATTGCATACTTCCTGTTGATGTTTGCTGAAGGATGTCAGTGTATGAAATGTAGGTTTAAGTGAGACCTACATAGAGGTTTGTGTTTTATGTCTCTACGACATTCCTACTGGATGTCATGTCTGTGATCATGTTTTGTTTAGTTATGTTTTGCTTGGTTTTTGGACACTTTTTAGTTCTTGTCTTCGCTCCCTTTGTCACCATAGTAACCATTAGTTTCACCTGGTTCACATCGTCATGTCACGCACCTGTCTCACGTTTTCACATTTTGAGTCACGCACCTGTTTTCACTAATCATGTCATCACTATTTAAGCCTGTAGTTGCCAGGCAGTCAGCCTGGCGACATCACTCTTGACACACTCCTGACACTCTGTTTCATGTTCATAGTCCATGCTGCCCTGTTCACGTCATGTCAAGTAAGTTTTTTCTATTTTGCCACAGTTAGCGACTTTTGTTCATGTCCATAGTTTTTTGCCCACGTTCAAGTATTTGTTTCATTAGTCAAGTTTGTACTTCCGCCTTGAGCGCGCTTTTTGTTCTTTTGTTAGTGTAAAAATAAAAATGTATTTACCTTCACGCCATGTCCGGTCCAAATCAATTGCACCATGGGAAAACAAACCACGCCAAAGTCCAAGTCTTGACACTGGAAGTTACAGGCAGTTTTGTCTGTGATTTCTTCGTAGGGGGCGCTAGAGCGCAATTTTGAGTTTTGGGGATTGTTTTTTTGATTAGATCGCAATTTTCGCCAGTCCTGATTTGTGTGTCCAATTTGGTGATTTTTGAAGCATGTTAAGGGGGGTCAAATTACAGCTCAAAGAGGCGGCGGTATAATAATAAAGAATAAAACGCTAGAAATACAATAGGGTCCTCTGTCCCAAAGGGACATTGGGTCCCTAAATATTATCAACAACAGTATCAATATTAGTTACAATTTCAACATAGCAGTGATTAAAGATCCCTCGTTGACATTATCATTTGACATTTATAAAAAAAATAATTTAAAAAAATAAAATAAAAATGAACAATAGTGTCACAGTGGCTTACACTTACATCGCATCTCATAAGCTTGTTTCTGGGTGTTGTTGATAAATGGTTTTTGCCTTGCATAGGAGAGTTTTAACTTGCACTTACAGATGTAGCGACCAACTGTAGTTACTGACAGTGGGTTTCTGAAGTGTTCCTGAGCCCAAATATTTTCACAAATATAAAATAAGTCATATTTTTGGTTCATTTAATAGTTGAAACAAATTTACATTATTGCAATCAGTTGATAAAACACTGTCCTTTACAATTATAAAAGCTTTTTTACAAAAATCTACTACTCTGCTTGCATGTCAGCAGACTGGGGTAGATCCTGCTGAAATCCTATGTATTGAATGAATAGAGAATCGTTTTGAATCGGAAAAATATCGTTTTTGAATCGAGAATCGCGTTGAATCGAAAAAAAAATTAGATTTATAATCAAATCGTGACCCCAAGAATCGATATTGAATCGAATCGTGGGACACTCAAAGATTTGCAGCCCTACTAAAAACCTGCAAATGTTCAAACTTTTTCGCAAACATCCCTGTTCAATTATCTGCCAGTTTTTCTACAGTCTGCGACGACCTAGGTATTAATCGCTGTGGCTGTAGGCAACCTCTTCACATACATTTAAAGGCCTACTGAAATGACATTTTTTTATTTAAACGGGAATAGCAGATCCATTCTATGTGTCATACTTGATCATTTCGCGATATTGCCATATTTTTGCTGAAAGGATTTAGTAGAGAACATTGACGATAAAGTTTGCAACTTTTGGTCGCTGATAAAAAAAAAAGCCTTGCCTGTACCGGAAGTAGCGTGACGTCACAAGTTGAAAGTCTCCTCACATTTCCCCATTGTTTACACCAGCAGCGAGAGCGATTGGGACCGAGAAAGCGACGATTACCCCATTAATTTGAGCCAGGATGAAAGATTCGTGGATGAGGAACGTGAGAGTGAAGGATTAGAGTGCAGTGCAGGACGTATCTTTTTTCGCTCTGACCGTAACTTAGGTACAAGGGCTCATTGGATTCCACACTTTCTCCTTTTTCTATTGTGGATCACGGATTTGTATTTTAAACCACCTCGGATACTATATCCTCTTGAAAATGAGAGTCGAGAACGCGAAATGGACATTCTCAGTGACTTTTATCTCCACGACAATACATCGTTGAAGCACTTTAGCTATGGAGCTAACGTGATAGCATCGTGCTTAAATGCAGATAGAAACAAAATAAATAAGCCCCTGACTGGAAGGATAGAGAGAATATCAACAATACTACCAAACTCTGGAACTGTACCTACACGTTTAATGCTGTACCGCCTGACGAAGCCTAGCAATGCTGTTGCCCAACGACGCCATTGAAGCTAACTTAGCTACGGGACCTCGATAGAGCTATGCTAATAACATTAGCTCTCCACCTACGCCAGCTCTGATCTGCTCATCAACACCGAAGCTCACCTGCGTTCCAGCGATCGACGGCGCGACGAAGGACTTCACCCGATCATCGTTGCGGTCGGCGGATAGCGTCGGATAGCACGTCTGCTATCCAAGTCAAAGCCCTCCTGGTTGTGTTGCTGTAGCCAGACGCTAATACACCGATCGCACCTACAGGTTTCTTCTTTGCAGTCTCCATTGTTCATTAAATAAATTGCAAAACATTCACCAACACAGATGTCCAGAATACTGTGGAATTTAGCGATGAAAAAAGACGATTTAAGCTGGCGACCGACCTATTCCAAAATGTCTGATTCAACTACTGACGTGACGCGCATACGTCATCATACCTAGAGATTTTCAACCGGAAGTTTCCCGGGAAATTTAAAATTGCACTTTATAAGTTAACCCGGGGTATCGGACTGTCTGATTTTGGCGGTCCGCTCCCTGTATGATCAGTGTCAGAGCTTGGTCCGCATTGCCGGCAGTAAGTCGGACACGTTTCCAGTGAGGGTTGGACTCCGCCAAGGCTGCCCTTTGTCACCGATACTGTTCATAACTTTTATGGACAGAATTTCTAGGCGCAGTCAAGGCGTTGAGGGGATCCGGTTTGGTGGCTGCAGGATTAGGTCTCTGCTTTTTGCAGATGATGTGGTCCTGATGGCTTCATCTGGCCGGGATCTTCAGCTCTCGCTGGATCGATTCACAGCCGAGTGTGAAGCGACTGGGATGAGAATCAGCGCCTCCAAGTCCGAGTCCATGGTTCTCGCCCGGAAAAGGGTGGAGTGCCATCTCCGGGTTGGGAAGGAGACCCTGCCCCAAGTGGAGGAGTTCAAGTACCTCGGAGTCTTGTTCACGAGTGAGGGAAGAGTGGAACGTGAGATCGACAGGCTGATCGGTGCGGCATCTTCAGTCATGCGGACGCTGTATCGATCCGTTGTGGTGAAGAAGGAGCTGAGCCGGAAGGCAAAGCTCTCAATTTACCGGTCGATCTACGTTCCCATCCTCACCTATGGTCATGAGCTTTGGGTTATGACCGAAATGACAAGATCATGGGTACAAGCGGCCGAAATGAGTTTCCTCCGCCGGGTGGCAGGGCTCTCCCTTAGAGATAGGGTGAGAAGCACTGTCATCCGCTGGGGGGGGGGGGGGTCAAAGTAAAGCCGCTGCTCCTCCACATCGAGAGGAGCCAGATGAGGTGGTTTGGGCATCTGGTCAGGATGCCACCCGATCGCCTGTTTAGGGCACGTCCGACCGGTTGGAGGCCACGGGGAAGATCCAGGACACGTTGGGAAGACTATGTCTCCCGGCTGGCCTGGGAACGCCTCGGGATCCCCCAGGAAGAGCTGGACGAAGTGGCTGGGGAGAGGGAAGTCTGGGCTTCCCTGCTTAGGCTGCTGCCCCCGCGACCCGACCTCGGATAAGCGGAAGAAGATGGATGGATGGATGGATGGAAGTTAACCCGGCCGTATTGGCATGTGTTGCAATGTTAAGATTTCATCATTGATATATAAACTATCAGACTGCGTGGTCGGTAGTAGTGGGTTTCAGTAGGCCTTTAAAATGTGGCTACTCATTTGGTGGTGCGTTACACTTGTCGTACTGTCATTCACAAGGCTCTAATCAACGCTATTAGTGCTGACTGAGCAGTTTGCTTGTTTCGGTCACATTGATTGATTGATTGATTGAAACTTGTATTAGTAGATTGCACAGTACAGTACATATTCCGTACAATTGACCACTAAATGGTAACATCCGAATAAGTTTTTCAACTTGTCGGGGTCCACGTTAATCAATTCCTGATAGTGCATTAATTGTGTTGTTGTAGGTGTCGATGAAGTTGTACTTTGGCCTTGGCAGAGGTGCTCTTGAGTGTCATTCTAGTTTTCCCTGAATAGCTTTACACAGAAACACTGTCGCCTGGTCACACATGGTCAGAATGAATAACACATTCTGCATATTGTTGCCGCGATCTCCAGCAGTTACTGCAGGACTTCCAGTAAGATTGTGAGAGATGTATAAGGGGAGAAAAATGCTACTTGACTCGTAGTAAGAGTCTTTGGAAAAAATGACAACTCCTATTTGGGGCGGAATGATTCCATATGTGGGAATGTCTTTCTCCATACTACTGCGCTTAAATGATTCCAGACATGCTTGTTACCGCCTCAGAAACAACAGTATAAATGCTCCCTTTGACATGTACGGCGCCCCCTATGGATTGTGGTTAGAACACTCTGTAGGACATGCTCGCATACATGTCATATAAAAGTTTTATCATCATTACACAAATGTTCAATGGCTTAGTATAATATTCTCATCTCAGTGTGGAAACTGGAGACTAAACATCATGCAAAATGTGTTATTTTCCTGAGAGAACTTTCCCGAAGGATCTCAATAAAGTACTATCTATCTATCTACTATCTATAACTAACAACTTTGACAATGCCCTGCGCAAAACCATTGATAGTATAGCACCGCTAAAACAAAAAAGGGCCCCTAAAAGGCGCACCCCATGGTTTACAGAAGAAACCAGAGCTCATAAATTATCATGTAGAAAGTTGGAACGCAAATGGCGCGCGACCAAGCTTGAGGTTTTCCATCAAGCATGGAGTGATAGTTTAATATCGTATAAACGCATGCTTACCTTAGCTAAAGCTAAATATTACTCAAATCTCATCCGCCTCAACAAAAACGACCCTAAATTTTTGTTTAGTACAGTAGCATCGCTAACCCAACAAGGGACTCCTCCCAATAGCTCCACCCACTCGGCAGATGACTTTATGAATTTCTTTAATAAGAAAATTGAACTCATTAGAAAGGAGATTAAAGACAACGCATCCCAGCTACAACTGGGTTCTATTAACACAGATACAACTGTATCTACGACGGATACTGCAATACAAAATAGTCTCTCTCTTTTTGATGAAATAACATTAGAGGAACTATTACGGCGTGTAAGTGGGATAAAACAAACAACATGTTTACTTGACCCACTTCCTGGGAAACTTATCAAGGAGCTTTTTGTATTATTAGGTCCATCAGTGCTAAATATTATAAACTTATCACTTTCCTCTGGCACTGTTCCCCTAGCATTCAAGAAAGCGGTTATTCATCCTCTGCTCAAAAGACCCACTATGCACTGGACTGGACTCTCACAATATTATGTCAGACCCACTCGACATCCATTGCTTTCGGTCTCCCCTAGAGGGGGGGGGGGGGTTACCCACATATGCGGTCCTCTCCAAGGTTTCTCATAGTCATTCACATCGACGTCCCACTGGGGTGAGTTTTTCCTTGCCCTTATGTGGGCTTTGTACCGAGGATGTCGTTGTGGCTTGTGCAGCCCTTTGAGACACTTGTGATTTAGGGCTATATAAATAAACATTGATTGATTGATTGATTGATCTATCTATCCATCTCATACTTGCCAACCCTCCCGAATTTTCCGGGAGACTCCCGAATTTCAGTGCCTCTCCCGAAAATCTCCCGGGAGAACCATTCTCCCGAATTTCTCCCGATTTCCAGACGGACTTAAGGCACGCCCCTTCCAGGTCCGTGCGGACCTGAATGAGGACAGCCTGTCGTCATGTCCGCTCTTTACTTCATACTTCAGAACCGACTCCCACACTTGCCGTCAGGGTACGCAATACGACGTAAACCGTAACTTTTTGGTCGGCCAACGGTTTACGTTGTATTGCGCACCCCGACGGCAAGTGTGGGAGTCGGTTCTGAAGTATGAAGTAAAGAGACGTAACTTCATCACATCGCCTGGTTACTGACTCCAACCCAGAATATTACACTGCACATACCTACGCTCCTTCAAAGGCTGTACTACTGGCTGCAAAGCATTGCACTTTCAAATACAACAATGAGTAGAGAGGAGTGTTATGTGTGTATATGTGTAAATAAATGAACACTGAAATTCAAGTATTTATTTTATTTATATGTATATATATATAATAAAATACATATTTATATATAGCTAGAATTCACTGAAAGTCAAGTATTTATTATTATTATATATATATATATATATATATATATATATATATATATATATATATATATATATATATATATATATATATATATATATATATATAAATAAAATATATTACTTTTAACTTTTAATCAGAAGGGTTCAATCTCTCTCCTGTGCTAGTTTGAAGCCGACACAACAAACGCGCTCAGAGGAGATAATGTTTAAAAAAAGGTGACTGTTTTGACCCAACTTTTATTTTGAAGGGGGAATTGCAAACTTCCTATTCATTTTTGCTGGGGGTTGTCAATATATGAAATGTAGGTCTAAGTGAGACCTACATAGAGGTTTTTGTTTCATGTCTCTACAATAATCCTACTGGAAGTTACAGGCAGTTTTGTCTGTGTTTTCTTCCTAGGAGCAGTTTTGTCCGTGTTTTATTCCTAGGGGGCGCTAGAGCGGAATTTTGAGTTTTGGGGTTTGGTTTTTTTATTAGATCGCAATTTTTGCCAGTCCTGATATGTGTGTCCAATTTGTTGAGTATTGAAGCACGTTAAAGGGGTCAAATTACAGCTCAAAGAGGCAAAGGTGACTGTTTTTACTAAACTTTTGTTTTGAAGGGGGAATTTCAAACTTCCTGTTGATGTTTGCTGAAGGATGTCAGTGTATGAAATGTAGGTCTAAGTGAGACCTACATAGAGGTTTATATATATATATATATATATATATATATATATATATATATATATATATATATATATATATATATATATATATATATATATATATATATATATATATATATATATATATATATATATATATATATATAAGGGGGAGGCGTATATTTATAGCTAGAATTCACTGAAAGTCAAGTATTTCTTATACATATATATATATATATATATATATATATAAATGTATGTATAAGAAATACTTGAATTTCAGTGAATTCTAGCTATAAATATACGCCTCCCCCTTATATATATATATATATATATATATATATATATATATATATATATATAATAAATCTTTGGACATTACTGCTCCCTGGTGTCGGTTGCCGTCACCTCCCCTGTTTAACCATAACAGAAGCTCTGCCATCCGGGGGGAGCTCAAAGTAAAGCCGCTGCTCCTCCACATCGAGAGGAACCAGATGAGGCCGTTCGGGCATCTGGTCAGGATGCCACCCGAACGCCTCCCTAGGGAGGTGTTTCGGGCACGTCCGACCGGTAGGAGGCCACGGGGAAGACCCAGGACACGTTGGGTAGACTATGTCTCCCGGCTGGCCTGGGAACGCTTGGGGATCCCCCGGGAGTGGCTGGGGACAGGGCAGTCTGGGCTTCCCTGCTTAGGCTGTTGCCCCCGCCACCTGACCTCGGATAAGCGGAAGAAGATGGATGGATGGATGGATGGATGGTAACAGCACAGGCAACACAGTTGTAGTGCATGTTTTGGCATTTTATTGTGCAGTAGAAGCTTTTCACGGTGTCAGTCAAATGCGTCTTTCAAGCTACAGGAAAGTGATATTGAAAAAGTTCTATGAATCCTAACGCTGATTCCATGCATCTCATTTTAACCCCAAGTCGCACTGCTGTCTTTTTTTATTCATGTCGCCATTGTTTCAATGGTCAGCCCCCCCTGCCATTATCTCCACAGCGCCTAATTGTACCTTCCACCTCTCTTTTTGGCTCCTTAGACATTTTTAATGTCCTTTGTAGCAGTCAACTGTGTCAAAGTCTCAATTGTTGCCCTTGACTGTATTTTTGGAGAGATAACTCTTCAGACGCCCGCAGGGTGGGGGAGGGTTGAGCGTAGAGGCGCTGTGGAAACAACGCCGCATCCAGCTGGCGGCGGCTGCAAACCGCCGCGGTGGAACGTGTCCAGTCCACACACTGTGGGAGGTGTCGGCGATGGAAAATAATGTACTGTTAGCGGTGCTACCGCTCGTACCTTTTCCACTTGAATACATGCATGACGTGTTGTGGGCACCAAGCTGAGTCATCGAAATGGAGAACCTTTACACGGTGATTTATGGCGCCTATGTGGAGGACGACACAGCAAGACGGTGATAACGACTCCATTTCGCTTTTATCAGTCCCTATCGAATTCCGCAAGCTTGGGGGGGGGAAATGCTTGAATTCGCAGCAGCTTTTTCAGCAAGTTGCGCAAGTTGCAACGCTTGAAGGCAGGGGTGTCCAACTTGTTTTCATTGAGGGCCACATCGCAGTTATGGTTGCCCTCAGAGGGCCGTTTTTAACAATGAGTAATATATGAATATACATGTATATATATAATACATTAACAATATTTTTTTTTACATAAGCTGCAAAAAAAAAAAGTACTTTTAAAAACTGGCAGCTCACTCACCAGAATTGTACAGTAAAAGCAGTGGGTCTTTTACAGCAGTGGCTTGGCATTGTCTTGCTGAAATAAGCAGGGGCGTCCATGATAACGTTGCTTGGATGGCAACATATGTTGCTCCAAAACCTGTATGTACCTTTCAGCATTAATGGTGCCTTCACAGATGTGTAAGTTACCCATGTCTTGGGCACTGATACACCCCCATACCATCACAGATGCTGGCTTTTCAACTTTGCGCCTATAACAATCCGGATGGTTCTTTTCCTCTTTGGTCCGGAGGACACGACGTCCACAGTTTCCAAAAACAATTTGAAATGTGGACTCGTCAGACCACAGAACACTTTTCCAGTTTGTATCAGTCCATCTTAGATGAGCTCAGGCCCAGCGAACCCAGCAGGCAGAAGACAGTGGACTTGCCGAATTAGGTCCTGACGTTGAGCAACTCAAACTTAACGTTGGAACAGCATGCCTTTTGACAAAGTTTAATCAATGTTGGGTTCTGACGTTGATTTGACCATGGAGTTTTGGTCATTTCCCATACAATTTTCTACAACAAAAATACAGCATTGATTAAACATGCTTTTTGGTAGCGTCTATTCAATGCCAGGTTGTGACCTTGATTTGACCATTGAAATGTGGTTATCTCCCTCAATTTACAAATACAACTATTTTGCAAGGACATGTATGGACAATCAACGTTGTAGCAATGTCTTGTGCCTGCTGGGAAATATTAATTTCTTTTCAAACACATTTATTCTGTTGAGAGCGATCCACAGCGCTAATTGATGATGAGAGATTATCATCACACTTCAACATCTCTAACATGCTGCCTCTTTGCTAAGTTAGCATTGCAAATTAACTCTGGCTTCCTGTACTCTGCCTTCTGCCCGAGGGAAGCTGGGATAGGCTCCAGCCGCCTGCGACCCTGGGAGGGACAAGCGGTACAAAATGGATGGCATTTGTACTGACACAGACGCGTAATATAGCTGATCTTAGTTTGTAGTTTGTAAGGTAACTTTTATCGCATGCCGCATTTGTATGGCACTTTTTGTAATCATAAGATTATAAGTAGATATAATGAGAATATAAATAAATTATATGAAACTTAATTCAATTGAGTAAAAAGTGCATTTCTGCTACAAAAAATAATCAAGTAAAAGTACAGGTTTGCTTCATTAAAACTAAACTTCACAAGTATAATTTATCCAAAAAGTTACTTCGGTAAGCTGAGCAATTGTAACGTTTAACTACCCACCTCGGCTTGTATGCAGGTTAAATGTTGATACGTGAATAAAAACAGTCAGTGAAGGGAAACATGATTGTGGAGGGGGGGCGTGGCCTGCGGGCCTGCAGCGGAACGGGGTGTGCCAGGACCGACCTCGAAGACAGCGACAGGTGCGTAGATGGCCCAGGTGAGCCTTGTTATCTAATCACCTGTCGCCTTTATTAGCAGCAGCCGTGACGAGACGAGTGGTGGGAGTTGGAGGTGCTGCTGAGAGACACAAGACAATGTGCTGAAAAGCAAAACACTTTGCACCCTTTGAGGAAAATAAAACAATGTTATACCCAGAATTCCGGGCTCTCCTGGCAGTGTGTGGTGGTCTGAAGAACCCACTAGAGGGCAATGATTTATTTAAAAATAAAAATAAAAAAGGAGTTTCCCAACCAATAGTCGAGTTTTTGCGCCAATGTGTTTTCAATTAAAACACGATTACACTCAATTCAGAGAAATCTTTGCCTTGACTCCACATTTCATCATTTTTGCCTTTGGATTTGATACCTTTTCTTACGCTGTTTGACAAAAACCATTAGAAGAAATTCTGAACTCCAATAAAAAGATTGCAGAAACTTCTGCAGTCGATGAGCGAAACAGCCCGAAGCAAAAACGTACGCTAGTACTGGATGTGTAACAGATACAGGATGGATTTATTGGTACTTCCAGACATGCCATTTTTTTATGGAAGTAGAATTGTCTCATATCAATATAATATTAATACATATGCATATATTAATAAATATACAAATACAAATGTGATATAAAAAATAAATAATTTGTATAAATAAACGCGTATTTTTAAATGTATTGTTGAGATTTAAAAATATATACAAATAAAATGTATAAATATAAAAATGTGATGTAAAAATAAATGTGTATTTGTAAATATATTTTTGAGATTTGAATATAAATATGCTTGATTTTGTATTTGTATTGAATTTGCATATGTGGACCGCTTTTTTGCTTTTGTGTCGATGAGACATTCCTCCCACAAGCCAGATGCACAAAAAAATGTGACTCCCCTGAACAACCAGCAGATTATTATTACAAACAATTTATTTATTTGTATATGACATTTGTATTTGTATATTTATTAATATATGCATGTGTATTAATATCATATTGATGTATATAAGTTGATTTGAGACAATTCTTCTTCTTGCCAGCATGTCGGCGATGATAAAGGAATTAAAGACATCAAACATTGGTGGAGTCCAAAGGAGGGGCCCCAGGTTAACTTGTCATTAAAGTAATTATGCAGCACAGGCGTCTGCTTCCTGCAGATGAAGAACACTTAAGTGTTAACACGAATGACAATTTCCAGGTGGATGTTCAGTCTTGTGGACTTTGGAACACATTTGGTAAATGTAACAAAACAATTGTAGAAACAAACAAAGACATAGTTTAACATTCACCACAGTGAAAAAGATAACATGTCATTTAGCACAAACCCTGCATTATCTATAAGTTGGCTTAATGAGCAAACTTTCTCAGAAATTCCCTCCCTTGCCACACGTCTCTGCAGTTTTTGTAGCTCAGTTTCCCTTCCAAAAAAGGTCCAAATCGAGCCAAATCGTACAAAAATTAAACCATTTTTCCTCATAGGTTTACCTAGTAGAAACTGATAAGATCTGAGTATTTTTTATTGGAGAGCTGCAGAAGAAGCGGGCTGTGTGTGTGTGTGTGTGTGTGTGTGTGTGTGTGTGTGTGTGTGTGTGTGTGTGTGTGTGTGTGTGTGTGTGTGTGTGTGTGTGTGTGTGTGTGTGTGTGTGTGTGTGCGCGCGTGTCTGTGTTTACTAACAAGACATCATGGCGGAGCCAAAGTCGAGTTTCTTAACATGGAGATATTCTCACTTTTCTTTTGTCAAGCACAAAGAAAATCAATCAATCAATCACTCAATGTTTATTTATATAGCCCTAAATCACAAGTGTCTCAAAGTGCTGCACAAACCACAACGACATCCTCGGTACAGAGCCCACATAGAAAATTTTGGTTAAATGTAAGTTGTGTCTTGGATCAAAGATCCTATCCTAGCAATTCAAATTTGCTGAAACAGCTACAAAAGCAACATGCTTCGACGAAACTAGTAAAGAGAGACACAGACTCCGATGCCACTTCACCTAAGGATTTTGACGGCGGGACTGCTAGCCAGGACAACATTGATAGAGCCATTGCAGCGTATGTGCTAGAAGACATGCAGGCTATTTTTACAGTAGAGTCACCCGCTTGTGGACTTTGGAACACATTTGGTAAATGTAACAAAACAATTGTAGAGACAAACAAAGACATAGTTTAACATTCACCGCAATGAAAAAGATAACATGTCATTCCAAGACGTGTGTTTAGCACAAACATTATCTATAATTTGGCTTAATGAGCAAACTTTTTCGGAATTCCCTTCTTTGCCACACGTCTCTGCAGTTTTTGTACCTCAGTTTCCCTTCCAAAAAAGGTCCAAATCGAGCCAAATCGTACAAAAATGAAACAATTTTTCCTCTTAAGTTTACCTGTTTCTCACCTTTTTTGTAAGGGGCGCTGGAAGTTGGTAGACCCGTCAGCGATCCTGTTCTGTCTCCTTGTAATGTTTGTCTGCTTTTGAATGGGATTGTGCTGAAAATCTTAATTTCGCCTCGAGGATTTTTAAAGTATTTCTGATTATGATTCTATTCACACTCATTCACACAAAAGTGTTTCTTTCTGTTATTAATATTCTGGTTCCTACATTATATATCAATATATATCAATACAGTCTGCAAGGGATACAGTCCGTAAGCACACATGATTGTGCATGCTGCTGGTCCACTAATAGCACTAACCTTTAACAGTTAATTTTACTAATTTTCATGAATTACTAGTTTCTATGTAACTGTTTTTATATTGTTTTCCTTTCTTTTTTATTCAAGAAAATGTTTTTAATTTATTTATCTTATTTTATAAATTTTTTTAAAAAGTACCTTATCTTCACCATACCTGGTTGTCCAAATTAGGTATAATAATGTGTTAATTCCACGACTGCATATATCGGTTGATATCGGTATCGGTAATTAAAGAGTTGGACAATATCGGAATATTGGATATCGGCAAAAAGCCAATATCTGACATCCCTAATTCGAATCATAATAATAACATGACTCCTTTAAAACTTTGTGAGCTCATGCGTTTAATCAGCTAAAATTAGCCCAAAATACAAAGATTCCGCTTTTCTGTAAAAAGAGAATTTAGAAAAGTGGTTTTCAAAAGGGACTCATGAGCCTAGCAGTACTTTTGGTCTGCTTCAGGGCCATGGCAAAAGCGAGGAAAAACTCTCTAAATTGTTGCGTTTACGTGCCCGACGTGTATTATATAAAACCTCTGTGTTGGGGGGCGTGGTTGGAGCGTGGTTAAGATATATATATAAGAAATACTTGACTTTCAGTGAATTCTAGCTATATATATATATATATATATATATATATATATATATATATATATATATATATATATATATATATATATATATATATATATATATATATATATATATATATATATATTATTACATATATATATATATATGTATGTGTGGGAAAAAAATCACAAGACTATTTCATCTCTACAGGCCTGTTTCATGAGGGGGGGTACCCTCAATCATCAGGAGATTTTAATGGGAGCATTCGCATACCATGGTTTATATAGGGCACAGAGTGGGTGGGTACAGGCTGGCCTAGGGGCGTGGTGATTGGCTCATGTGTTACCTAGGAGGTGTTTCCGTCTATGGCGGCATGTTGTTACAATTTCGCTGCGCTTGTTGAGGGATGACAGGTCTGGACGGTAAATAATAAACAGTTTCTCTTTCAAGCATAGGTTGCATCTTTTATTACCACTATTGTAAGGTGTGCTGGATGCAAGAATTTGCCATGTTATTGAATATTCAACATTATTGTCTTTGAGGTCCCAAATGTGTTTGCTGAGTTCTGTGGTATTTCGCAGGTTTTTGTTCCTGAAAGAAGCCTTGTGATTGTTCCATCTGGTTTTGAATTCACCCTCGGTTAATCCTACATATGTGTCGGATGTGTTAATGTCCTTGCGTATTACCTTAGATTGGTAGACAACTGATGTTTGTAAGCACCCCCCGTTGAGGGGGCAATCAGGTTTCTTTCGACAGTTACATGCGTTGTTGGTTTTGGAGTCGCTCTGACTGGGGGTCGACGGCTCATTTGCAATTGTTTTGTTGTGGTTTGAGATGATTTGTTGTATATTGTTCATGCAGCTGTAGCTCAATTTAATGTTGTTCTTGTTGAATACTTTTCTTAGGTTGTTGTCTTTGGGAAAGTGTTTGTCAATCAGATTGAGGAATTTGTGTCCAATGTTCGTTGAGACGTTTTTGCTGTATGGGGGGTTGTACCAGATGATGTCCTTATTAAGACATATATATATATATATATATATATATATATATAAATAAAAGAAATACTTGAATTTCAGTGTTCATTTATTTACACATATACACACACATAACACTCATCTACTCATTGTTGAGTTAAGGGTTGAATTGTCCATCCTTGTTCTATTCTCTGTCACTATTTCAGAACACACACATTATACAAATATACATTATAAAATCAATAAGAAAACGGGAGCTCTAATTTGGGAGTCTGAATTAGGATCAGAAGTTCCTATATAAACATTGCGCACTCACGTCGCCTTTTTGTATTGATTACTGCAGCTGTGCACTGGATTCATTCACAAATACAAACTACAACTCACAAACACTTTAGAGTTAGGCTCCACCATCAGAATGTGTACTAAACTTATAAAGATCACATGGATATTATTCAGTGAGTGGATTCACCAAAACTAACCTGTTATACAGGAGGAAAAAGCACACAGGACGTTTCAATTGTTCACAGACTGGTCGCGCTCATCAGAATGACAAGACACTTCCGGTCTGCAGGTGATAGCATTCAATTGGGAAGAAACGC
The DNA here is from genome assembly GCF_033978685.3 of Nerophis lumbriciformis. Taxonomy (NCBI): domain Eukaryota; kingdom Metazoa; phylum Chordata; class Actinopteri; order Syngnathiformes; family Syngnathidae; genus Nerophis; species Nerophis lumbriciformis. Next base: position 34,230,294 of record NC_084566.2, on the reverse strand, counting down.
CCTACTGCCCCCTACTGACCAATGTGAATACTGATAAATGTGTAATGACAGCTCCAAAAACGAATTCAAACCACAAAATAAAATAAATAAATCAACACAAAAATGTGACACATTATGGGTGGGTCACATATGCATGTACAGTAGATGGCAGTATTGTCCTGTTTAAAAGTGTCACAACATTGCTGTTTACGGCAGACGAACTGCTTTACGGTAGACGAAAACTTGACTGCTGTTGTTGTGTGTTGTTACCGCGCTGGGAGGACGTTAATGAAACTGCCTAACAATAAACCCACATAAGAAACCAAGAACTCGCCCTCGATCATTAGCTGTTTATATTGTGGGAAAGCGGAAGTGGGAACAGGCTGTCAACACGTCACTCAGGTCCGCATGGAGCTGGAGGGGGCGTGGCCTCCAGCTCTGCCTAAATTTAGGGAGATTTTCGGGAGAAAATTTGTCCCGGGAGGTTTTCGGGAGAGGCGCTGAATTTCGGGAGTCTCCCGGAAAATCCAGGAGGGTTGGCAAGTATGTGTATTTCATATGCTGTAAACCTAGTTCATAGTTGTTAGTTTCCTTTAATGCCAAACAAACACATACCAATCGTTGGTTAGAAGACGATCGCCGAATTCGTCCTCGCTTTCTCCCGTGTCGCTGGCTGTCGTGTCTTTTTCGTCGGTTTCGCTTGCATACGGTTCAAACCGATATGGCTCAATAGCTTCAGTTTCTTCTTCAATTTCGTTTTCGCTACCTGCCTCCACACTACAACCATCCGTTTCAATACATGCATAATCTGTTGAATCGCTTAAGCCGTTGAAATCCGAGTCTGAATCCGAGCTAATGTCGCTATAGCTTGCTGTTCTTTCCGCCATGTTTGTTTGTGTTGGCTTCACTATGTGACGTCACAGGAAAATGGACGGGTGGTTAAAATCAGGCACTTTGAAGCTTTTTTTAGGGATATTGCGTGATGGGTAAAATTTTGAAAAAAACTTCGAAAAATATAATAAGCCACTGGGAACTGATTTTTAATGGTTTTAACAATTCTGAAATTGTGATAATGTTCCCCTTTAACCTGGATGACCCTTTTATTATCATACCTTCCCTCCGGTTAGACCAGGGGTCGGCAACCCGCGGCTCTAGAGCCGCATGCGGCTCTTTAGCGCCGCCCTAGTGGCTCTCTGGAGCTTTTTCAAAAATGTATGAAAAATGGAAAAAGTTGAGGGGAAAAAAAATTTTTTTTTGTTTTAATATGGTTTCTGTAGGAGGACAAACATGACACAAACCTCCCTAATTGTTATAAAGCACACTGTTTATATTAAACATGCTTCACTGATTCGAGTATTTGGCGAGCGCCGTTTTGTCCTACTAATTTTGGCAGTCCTTGAACTCACCTTAGTTTGTTTACATGTATATCTTTCTGCGACTTTCTAGGACGTGTTTTATGCCACTTCTTTTTCTGTCTCATGTTGTCCACCAAACTTTTAACGTTGTGCATGAATCCACAAAGGTGAGTTTTGTTGATGTTATTGATTTGTGTGGAGTGCTAATCAGACATATTTGGTCAGTGCATGACTGCGAGCTAATCGATGCTAACATGCTATTTAGGCTAGCTATATGTACATATTGCATCATTATGCCTCATTTGTAGGTATATTTGAGCTCATTTAGTTTCCTTTAAGTCATATTAATTCAATTTATATCTCATGACACACTATCTGTATGTAATATGGCTTTTAATTTTTTGCGGCTCCAGACAGATTCGTTTTTGTATTTTTGGTCCAATAAGGCTCTTTCAACATTTTGGGTTGCCGACCCCTGGGTTAGACACAACAGGAAAGCCTGTCAGTCCATGTTTGGAAGGTCGTAACATGGCCTGACTCTTCTTGTACACAACCAAAAGCAAAGGTAACATTTGAAGGCTTTATTTGTGTAGCTGCCGTGTGTTTGAAGCACATAGGAATAATTATACATTGTCGCGTTGGCAGCGTATGCAGTATGCATGTAATCACATGCTTCTACACTACAAAGAGGCCCCCGCAAGTCAAATCATCTTGAAAATTAAAGACTCGGGCCTCCCTCGCTCTATACTAAAAAAGCGACTGTACGGATCAGTCTGTACATTTTTGTCAGCTGTGTGACTGAAATATGAAAGGAGAAAAAAAAAAAACGGCAAAGAATTTAGTTGGGCTTTTTTTCTCAGATCAAACATTTTCAACCGCGTTCACATGGGAGAAGGATGAACAAGCGCTGAAGATAAAACGTTAACACAAACTACTTTGTTAACGTGAGGAAAAAGTAAATACTCATGCAATGATACCTCGGTTATCAAAGTGTTGCCAAGTATTCGAGGTAAGCCGCCACATTTAAAAGAATGTATGGGAGACACTGCAGTTAACTTATTTTTTAATTTTTTTGTGTAAATAATTTCCATATGAGTTGGGAAATTGTGTTAGATGTAAATATAAACGGAATACAATGATTAGCAAATCATTTTCAACCCATATTCAGTTGAATATGACAACATATTTGATGTTCAAATTTTTATTTTTTTTTGCAAATAATCATTAACTTTAGAATTTCATGGCTGCAACACGTGCCAAAGTAGTTGGGAAAGGGCATGTTCACCACTGGGGGTGCATTAGTGCCCAAGGCATGGGTAACTTACACATCTGTGAAGGCACCGTTAATGCTGAAAGGTACATACAGGTTTTGGAACAACATATGCTGCCATTTAGGCGCCGTCTTTTTCATGGACGCCCCTGCTTATTTCAGCAAGACAATGTCAAGCCACATTCAGCACGTGTTACAACAGCGTGGCTTCGTAAAAAAAAGAGTGCGGGTACTTTCCTGGCCCGTCTGCAGTCCAGACCTGTCTCCCATCGAAAATGTGTGGCGCATTATGAAGCGTAAAATACGACAGCGGAGACCCCGGACTGTTGAACGACTGAAGCTCTACATAAAACAAGAATGGGAAAGAATTCCACTTTCAAAGCTTCAACAATTAGTTTCCTCAGTTCCCATTCGTTTATTGAGTGTTGTTAAAAGAAAAGGTGATGTAACACAGTGGTGAACATGCCCTTTCCCAACTACTTTGGCACGTGTTGCAGCCATGAAATTCTAAGTCAATTATTATTTGCAAAAAAACAAAAAATAAAGTTTATGAGTTTGAACATCAAATATGTTGTCTTTGTAGTGCATTCAATTGAATATGGGTTGAAAAGGATTTGCAAATCATTGTATTCCGTTTATATTTACATCTAACACAATTTCCCAACTCAAATGGAAACGGGGTTTGTACAAGTTTAACAATGAAGCTGTTAGATCCCAGCTATTTACATTGAAAGTCCCCAACAAATAGCCAAAAACCACTACACTACACACCAAATCTGATTTGATTTTTTTTGCCAGTCTAAATGCTCCAAAGTGCTTTAAATCTGTTCTTTACGGGCTGCTACACACCAACAGTTGTTATATTATCCTCACTCTAACTCTTATTAATCTACTTGTTCATTTGTTAAAGGGGAACATTATCACCAGACCTATGTAAGCGTCAATATATACCTTGATGTTGCAGAATAAAGACCATATATTTTTTTAACCGATTTCCGAACTCTAAATGGGTGAATTTTGGCGAATTAAACGCCTTTCTATTATTCGCTCTCGGAGCGATGACGTCACAACGTGGCGTCACATCGGGAAGCAATCCGCCATTTTCTCACTTTCGTCGGTGTGTTGTCGGAGGGTGTAACAACACGAACAGGGACGGATTCAAGTTGCACCAGTGGCCCAAAGATGCGAAAGTGGCAAGAAATTGGACGAAATTTGTTCAAAATACGAGGCTGCGGGGAAAGCCGACGAAATGGTCAGTCGTTTGTTCCGCACACTTTACCGACGAAAGCTATGCTACGACAGAGATGGCAAGAATGAAGATGATCAAGAGAAGAATATCGACCCTAGGTTCCCTGGCCTGCTGACATCAACTCCAAATCTGGACAGATCAGCTTTCAGGAAAAGAGAGCGGATGAGGGTATGTCTACAGAATATATTAATTGATGAAAACTTTATTCATTACTCGCGATTTTACGTAAATTATTATACATAAACTGTGTTTACCAATAATTTAGCTTAAAAACATTTATTTTTTTCAATCATTCGAGTACATTCGGGTAGTCTTGTGTAATGCAGTATTTTGTGTCTATTTAGGTATGGTTAACCTGAGTGCTGAAATCGTGGAAAAATATATGTTCTTAGCGCGCCTGAAATGGGCTGTCTGCACTCTCAAAGTGCATGTTGTTGCCAAATGTATTTCATATGCTGTAAACCTAGTTCATAGTTGTTAGTTGCCTTTAATGCCAAACAAACACATACCAATCGTTGGTTAGAAGGCGATCGCCGAATTCGTCCTCGCTTTCTCCCGTGTCGCTGGCGGTCGTGTCGTTTTCGTCGGTTTCGCTTGCATACGGTTCAAACCGATATGGCTCAATAGCTTCAGTTTCTTCTTCAATTTCGTTTTCGCTACCTGCCTCCACACTACAACCATCCGTTTCAATACATGCGTAATCTGTTGAATCGCTTAAGCCGCTGAAATCCGAGTCTGAATCCGAGCTAATGTCGCTATAGCTTGCTGTTCTATCCGCCATGTTTGTTTGTGTTGGCATCACTATGTGACGTCACAGGAAAATGGACGGGTGGTTAAAATCAGGCACTTTGAAGCTTTTTTTAGGGATATTGCGTGATGGGTAAAATTTTGAAAAAAAACTTAGAAAAATAAAATAAGCCACTGGGAACTGATTTTTAATGGTTTTAACCCTTCTGAAATTGTGATAATGTTCCCCTTTAATGTTCATTCTCCTGTATCACACTTCCATCTACACTTGTTTCAAGCTGCCCTTCTTGTCTTCTTCTGCTGGTTATTACTCTGCGTGTAAGACGTTTAGCCTCGTCATCCAGTCCTACAGGGATAATGATCTGTTTTTCTGATACTTTTTCACAGAAATTGTCTGACACTGATCGGTGGCCGGAATGATCGGACCATGCCTATTCTTAACCCTGTAGTATGCATCTTGCTGTTAGAAAACACACACAATTCAGTATTTCACATCAAAAAAAAAAAACTACAGGTATACTGTACACTAGTGTTGTCCCGATATCAATATTTTGGTACCGGTACTCGTACCAAATTTATTTCGATACTTTTCAAAGCAAAACATTTCACAAGAACACCAGCTTTTGTTACCATTAGTAGTAGTGTTGTCCCGATACCAATATTTTGATACTTTTTAGTACTTTTCTAATCAAAGGGGACCACAAAAAAATTGCATTATTGGCTTTATTTTAACAAAAAATCTTAGGGTACATTAAACATATGTTTCTTATTGCAAGTTTGTCCTTAAATAAAATAGTGAACATACTAGACAACTTGTCTTTTAGTCGTAAATAAGCAAACAAAGACTCCTAATTTAGTCTGCTGACATATGCAGTAACATATTGTGTCATTTCCCATTCTATTATTTTGTCAACATTTTCAGGGACAAACTGTAAAAATTGATTATTAATCTACTTGTTAATTTACTGTTAATATCCGCTTGCTTTCTCTTTCAACATGTTCTATCTACACTTCTGTTAAAATGTAATCACTTGTTTGGATACTTTACATTAGTTTTGGATGATACCACAGATTTGGGTATCAATCCGATACCAAGTCGTTAAAGGATCATACATTGGTCATATTCAAAGTCCAGGGACATATTTCCTAAGTTTATAAACATAATATAACAAAAAAAAAAAAAAACGAAAGCTGATGTGATGCCAAAAAATATCGACGTAATCACTCGAACTAGTATGACGATCCTCCTGGTAGGGGTGTATCCCTTTATGGAGGATGCCTGTGCGTGACTTTGTTTTACGTGGGGAGACCGGTGCACAGACAGTCACCACACGATCCTTGACAGAATCGGGTCAGGGTCCAGTGGCATGGAGTCCAAGACGACTGGGGACCCTTTTCTGCTGCAGCCTTCTTCCGCCATCGCAGCCGTTGTGGTAGTTCTTAAATCTACCGATTTCCGCCTGCTCCGCCGTTGAAGTCTTCACCGTATCCCTGGCTAGGGGGCAGTCAGGTACTAGGCCTTTGCCAAGGGCCACCTGGGGTAACAGTAGTAAAGGGGTTAACCTCCTAGTGCCCCAAGACCCCATAGAGGAGCCTCCACTGCCGGATGCACTTTAACATGCCCAGGACATATTCTATTTATTTATTATTTATTTTTTTGTACCTTTTTTTGCTTTTCAGTCAAAATGTAATTTTCTTCTTCTTGACAGCAGCAAAATGTGTTTATAATTTAAACACGAGCAAAAGCAGAACTTTTAACGTCATGCCTAGGACACATCGACTAGATACGCTCCTGTACTTGGTATCATTACAGTGGATGTCAGGTGTGGATCCACCAATGGCGTTTGTTTACATTGTGACGCCGGTGAGCTACAGTGTGAAGTGAAGCATGTTTAGCTATTCCTCGTCCTGCAGGGATGATACTTGTAAGAAACTTACTTTATTTGTCGCCATGGAGGCAAGGATTAGTGATTTAGAAGTAGCTAAAAAACACTGCCAACTGGGGCTGGACTTTAGCCGCTAGCTAGCTAGCCATGTCTTAAAGCACCTCTTCCTGAGGGTGTTTCAGTGTTATAACTTCACCTTTATTGTTAGTTTTTAAGCCAAAATGCGTCCGTTCTCCCTTTTCTGTCTACACACTGTGTCTGTTTGTAAGTACTTTGTGATTGTGTGCCGCCGAACATGCTTGTCTGTTCGTAAACCAGCAATGACACGACGTGACGATGAAAGGGGTGTGGGGGGTGGCGGACCGGTACTTTTCAGAGGCGGTATAATACCGAATATGATTCATTAGTATCGCGGTACTACAGTGACGTGTGGTGAGGTTGATGGCTGGTGAGGCACTGACTTCATCACAGTCAGATTTACAAACATATGAACCCTAAAGAGTATCTTATTCACCATTTGATTGGCAGCAGTTAACGGGTTATGTTTAAAAGCTCATACTAGCATTCTTCCCTGCTTGGCACTCAGCATCAAGGGTTGGAATTGGGGGTTAAATCAACAAAAATTATTCCCGGGCGCGGCGCCGCTGCTGCCCACTGCTCCCCTCACCTCCCAGGGGGTGATCAAGGGATGGGTCAAATGCAGAGGACAAATTTCACCACACCTAGTGTGTGTGTGACAATCATTGGTACTTTAACTTTAACTTTAACTTTACACATACAAACTGTAGCACACAAAAAAGCACATTTCATTAAAAAAAACGTTATTATGGTCTTACCTTTACTTATAAGTGCGGGAACAGTGGTGTTCGTGTTGGAGGAGTTGTGAATGAATGAAATATGAAATCCGTGCTGCAGTCTGCAAGTGTACCTAATGTTGTGTCTCTGCAGTCGTTCAGGGCTCCTCCGGCGCGAGCATTGTTGTTTTTGCACTTTTTGGCTTGTTAAGTGACTTTTTTTGGGTGGATTCGGTCTTGCACGTGGAGGGTTTGGGTGTGGGCTTTGGTTGGTGTGGCGCTCCCGTCGGGGGGTGCATTCTGCGGCGGGGGTGCATTAACCGGCACCAGGAGGCGGGATTACTGCCAGCCTCACACAGTGCGTCTTCGCAGCAGTTTTATGATTGCTCAGCACAAGAAATACGTTACACACATACAGTTGTTGACAAAATACACTGTACATTATATACCTCAGCTAACTAAACTATGAAAATGTATAATATAATTCATATAGCAATACGGTCTCACTGCACAGCAGGCCAGCAGTTAGCCGAGTCCGCAATCCATGTTGAGGCACTGAGTGACGTGCCTCAACTGGCTGCTGATCACCGCACCGTCTCTTCTCAGTATTTGAACGGCAAATGTGACAATTCAGCGATTTTGAATAAAAATAATCTAAAACTGGTGAAGTTAAATGGAAAATAACTTTATAGTATAATCACTGAATACATATAACAATTTAATTAATTTTTTTTCTTTTTACATTTTTTTTCTTTCCATGATGGCAGGTGAGGCCCCGCCTCACCTGCCTCCAGTGACCACACGTCACTGCGGTACTATACTAATACCGGTATACCGTACAATCCTAGTGTACACATTACTGCACTGACACAAAATCACATCTAGCATTTTCCTCCACTGCACGATGGTAAATAACAGGCTGGGATATAAAGACAGCAGATAAGGAAAGCCACGTAACTACTGAAGGATATACTTTTTGAAGCCAAGCCTCGATGTTCTTCTAACCCTAATCAAGGGCTTCTTTTTTAGCCTAAAACCCAACCCAGAGTTGGACCGCATCATTTAAGGCTCTCAAACATGGTCATTTGACATGACTGGGTCATTTTAAAAGGAATTGTCGTGAAGAAAACCGGTGGTTTCTGCCACGAAGGAGACGAATCTCAAGCGACCTACTTTCAGGTTCTGACGAGTAATTGTGGAGCCGCCCGGTTCATTGATCCGCTGCCAGTTGCAAAGAAGAAACATGAAATTGGAATTGGACTCTGCCATCGGCTCCCCTAAAGGGAGCTTTCGCAGCCAATCAGAGAGTCCCATCCAGTGGCTCGGCTTCTGCACACAGAACCCAAAAACTTCATTCTGGTGCGTGGAGGCCCGCCAGGCACCCATGTGTTCGATTGTAGCGTGGACCACCAGGCTGCTCCAGTGCTTTGTGTTCAGGGATTGTTTTGAAAAGTCATTGTGCAAAAAAATGTCCGTCATTCCAGAAACAATAACTGCCAAGGAATCCAAGCTATTTAAAAAGCGGAAGAAATGACACGGCAAAATTCCCCATAGGCCAGTTGTAGTTTTGGTGAAAAAATGTCCACACTATCATTTAAAAATGCTTAAAAGGGGAACATTATCACAATTTCAGAATTGTTAAAGCCATTAAAAATCAGTTCCCAGTGGCTTATTATATTTTTCGAAGTTTTTTTCAAAATTTTACCCATCACGCAATATCCCTAAAAAAAGCTTCAAAGTGCCTGATTTTCCTGTGACGTCACATAGTGAAGCCAACACAAACAAACATGGCGCATAGAACAGCAAGCTATAGCGACATTAGCTCGGATTCAGACTCGGATTTCAGCGGCTTAAGCGATTCACCAGATTACGCATGTATTGAAACGGATGGTTGTAGTGTGGAGGCAGGTAGCGAATACGAAATTGAAGAAGAAACTGAAGCTATTGAGCCATATCGGTTTGAACCGTATGCAAGCGAAACCGACGAAAACGACACAACAGCCAGCGACACGGGAGAAAGCGAGGACGAATTCAGCGATCGCCTTCTAACCAACGATTGGTATGTGTTTGTTTGGCATTAAAGGAAACTAACAACTATGAACTAGGTTTACAGCATGTGAAATACATTTGGCAACAACATGCACTTTGAGAGTGCAGACAGCCCAGTTTTCATCAATTAATATATTCTGTAGACATACCCTCATCCGCGCTCTTTTCCTGAAAGCTGATCTGTCCAGTTTTGGAGTTGATGTCAGCAGGCCAGGGAAGCTAGGGTCGATAGGGGGTTTAGCTCGCTCGTCTGCGAGAACAAACTGCCGCCATTGCTTGCCGTGCGAGCGAGGTCCTTTGTCCCTGAATTGCTCACACACTCCGGCAGATTCAATGGGGGTCTGGCGGCAGATTTCTTTGACATTTTCGTTGGAAATGCATCTTTTTTGAGTGTCGCGGGATATCCACACATTCTTGCCATCTCTGTCGTAGCATAGCTTTCGTCGGTAAAGTGTGCGGAACAAACGTCCAATTTCTTGCCACTTTCGCATCTTTGGGCCACTGGTGCAACTTGAATCCGTCCCTGTTCGTGTTGTTACACCCTCCGACAACACACCGACGAGGCATGATGTCTCCAAGGTACGGAAAACAGTCGAAAAAACGGAAAATAACAGAGCTGATTTGATTCGGTGTTTGAGAAAATGGCGGATTGCTTCCCGATGTGACGCCACGGTGTGACGTCATCGCTCCGAGAGCGAATATTAGAAAGGCGTTTACTTCGCCAAAATTCACCCATTTAGAGTTCGGAAATCGGTTAAAAAAATATATGGTCTTTTTTCTGCAACATCAAGGTATATATTGACGCTTACATAGGTCTGGTGATAATGTTCCCCTTTAACACCCAGTGTTTATTAGGGGGTGAATGTGGATGGACTTGTCATCTCGCATCCAGTGTGGAACTGTCATATGATGCCACCTGTGCAACAAATCCAGTCGTGAAATTTCCTCGCTCCTAAATATTCCAAAGTCAACTCTATTATAAGAAAAGTGAAGTGTTTGGGAACAACAGCAACTCAGCCACCAAGTGGTAGGCCACGTAAACTGACAGAGAGGGTTCAGCGGATGCAAAGACTTTCTGCACAGTCAGTTGCTACAGAGCTCCAAACTTCATGTGACCTTCCAATTAGCCCACGTACAGTACGCAGAGAGCTTCATGGAATGGGTCTCCATGGCCGAGCAGCTACATACAAACCATACATCACCAATTCCAATGCAAAGCGTGGGATGCAGTGGTGTAAAGCACGTCGCCACTGGACTCTAGAGCAGTGGAGATGCATTCTCTGGACTGATGAATCACGCTTTTCCATCTGGCAATCTGATGGACGAGTCTGGGTTTGGAGGTTGCCAGGAGAACAATACATTTCGGACTGTGCTGAGTGTGAAATTTGGTGGAGGAGGAATTATGGGGTGGGGTTGTTTTTCAGGAGTTGGGCTCGGCCCCTTAGTTCCAGTGAAAGGAACTTTGCATGCTCCAGGATACCAAAACATTTTGGACAATTCCATGGGATGGCACTTCAAGTTCGTATGTGAGTAAAAGTGTATTTGCAGAGTCAAAAATGTGGTCCGTTTTCGTTGCCGTCATCAATCTAAATTGAACAAAGAAAAAGGAAAAGTTGTGAATTGTGGGATAACTACGATCTTATAACCATACTTGCCAACCCTCCCGAATTTTCCGGGAGACTCCCGAAATTCAGCGCCTCTCCCAAAAAACTCCCGGGACAAATATTCTCCCGAAAATCTCCGGAATTTCAGCCGGAGCTGGAAGCCCCCCCCCCCCCCCCCCCAGCTCCATGCGGACCTGAGTGAGGACAGCCTTTTTTCATGACGGGAGGACAACAGGGTGACAAGAACTAAATCATCCAGACTAGAGATACATTGAAATATTATGTTTATTTTACCTAAAAATAAATATATTTATTAATTTAAAAATAAAAATAAAAATTTAAATACATTTTTACTATATTTTGCTAAAAACATCAAAATTAATTGTATTTTTATTTGTATTTTTTCGTGACTCCTTATTACATCCAGCCATAGAATTATACATTAAAATAAACATATTTGAAATAATTGATTTTAAATTATCATAATAATTCACTTAAAATGACCATATTTAATTATTAAAATAATTGCTTGTTTATCAACAACTTTAGCATTTTATTCATTACATTTTGAAACTCTCAGAAGCCAAGTTATGTTATATTCCTTAATATTTATTTATGCAAGTTTCAAGTATCAATTATCCAAACACAGTTTTGTTTGCATATTTTCAGGATGTAGATATCTATATATATATATATATATATATATATATATATATATATATATATATATATATATGTATATATATATATATCAAATCAAATCAACTTTATTTATAAATATATATATATATATATAATATGTATGAAATACTTGACTTGGTGAAATCTAGCTGTCAATATACTCCTCCCCTCTTAACCACGCCCCCAACCACGCCCCACCTCCCGAAATCGGAGGTCTCAAGGTTGGCAAGTATGCTTATAACGCCGAAATAAGTCAATCAATCAATCAATCAATCAATGTTTACTTATATAGCCCTAAATCACGAGTGTCTCAAAGGGCTGCACAAGCCACGACGACATCCTGGGCTCAGATCCCACATCAGGGCAAGAAAAAACTCAATGACAATGAGAAACCTTGGAGGGTAAATGTTATTTTCCTGTTTACTTTCCTGGGGACGGCGTGGCGCGGTTGGGAGAGTGGCCGTGCCGGCATCCTGAGGGTCCCTGGTTCGATCCCCACCTTCTACCAACCTACGTCGGTACGTCGTTTGGGCGGCATGGCGTAGTGGGTAGAGCAACCGTGCCAGAAACCTGAGGGTTGCAGGTTCGCTGCCATCCAAAAATTTGCTGCCGTTGTGTCCTTGGGCGGGACACTTCACCCTTTGCCCCCGGTGCCACTCACACCGGTGAATTGAATGATGAATGATAGGTGGTGGTCGGAGGGGCCGTTGGCGCAAATTGCAGCCACGCTTCCGTCAGTCTACCCCAGGGCAGCTGTGGCTATGAAAGTAGCTTACCACCACCAGGTGTGAATAAATGATGGGTTCTACATGTAAAGCGACTTTGGGTACTTAGAAAAGCGCTATATAAATCCCAGTTATTATTATTATTATTATCATTACGTCACGTCCGTTGTGTCCTTGAGCAAGACACTTCACCCTTGCTCCTGATGGGTCGTGGTTAGGGCATTGCATGGCCTGCTCCCGCCATCGGTGTGTGAATGTGTGTGTAAATGAGTGAATGTGGAGATAGTGTCAGAGCGCTTTGAGTACCTTGGACGTAGAAAAGCGCTATACAAGTATAACCCATTTACTATGACCGGCTGACCAGAGTTACGCATTGTCCGTCCATCCATCCATTTTCTACCGCTTATCCCTTTCGGGGTCCTATCTCAGCTGCATTCGGGCGGAAGGCGGGGAACACCCTGGACAAGTCGCCAACTCATCGCAGGGCCAACACAGATAGACAGACAACATTCACCCTCACATTCACACACTAGGGCCAATTTAGTGTTGCATCAACCTATCCCCAGGTGCATGTCTTTTGAGGTGGGAGCATACTTGCCAACCCTCCCGGATTTTCCGGGAGACTCCCGAAATTCAGCGCCTCTCCCGAAAACCTCCCGGGACAAATTTTCTCCCGAAAATCTCCCGAAATTCAGGCGGAGCTGGAAGCCACGCCCCCTCCAGCTCCATGCGGACCTGAGTGACGTCAGGTGCGCAACACCACGTAAATCGTTGGCCAACCAAAAAGTAACCCCAGTACGCTATAGCCAACATTCACCAGGAGATGGCAACAGACAAACATAGATCACTATTACATTCCTCCCCTTTTAGAAATGTATAGAAGTTACTCAAAAGAAATAAGCAACCCAACCAAAAAATGCAGCAGCTCAATTAAAAAACTGTACTTAAGCCACATTCTTTTCTTTTTTTTTTAGTACTTAACTCTTAACCCTCATTTGTAAAAAAAAAATAACATGCTTATTATACAAACAGTATTTGTACACCTTTAACACAGATTTTTATACTGTCTTCGGAGATTCAGTTTTTTTGGTGGTACTCGAAACCTTTCTGGGTACCTGCGAAAGGGTGTTCAGCATGGTTAGAAAAATAGTGACAGAGAATAGAACAAGGATTGACAATTCAACCCTTAACTCAACAATGAGTAGATGAGTGTTATGTGTGTGTATATGTGTAAATAAATGAACACTGAAATTCAAGTATTTCTTTTATATATATATATATATATATATATATATATATATATATATATATATATATATATATATATATATATATATATATATATATATATATATATATAATAAAATAAATATATATATATATATATAGCTAGAATTCACTGAAAGTCAAGTATTTCTTATATATATAAATATATATATATATATATATATATATATATATATATATATATATATATATATATATATATATATATATGAAATACTTGACTTGGTGAATTCTAGCTGTAAATATACTCCTCCCCTCTTAGCCCCGCCCCCAACGACGCCCCGGCCCCACCCCGACCAAGTCCCCCACACCCCCCACCCCCCACCTCCCGAAATCGGAGGTCTCAAGGTTGGCAAGTATGGGTGGGAGTAAGCCGGAGTACCCAGAGGGAACCCAGAGGGAACCCACGCAGTAACGGGGAGAACATGCAAACTCCACACAGAAAGACCCCGAGCGCAGGATCGAACCCAGGACCTTCATATTGTGAGGCAGACGCACTAACTCCTCCTACACCGTGCTGCCCAGTTACGCATTGTATATTCTTTAAAAAATAATTGCTAAAAAAAATCAAAACAAAAGCAATCAGTATTTTATTTATCATCGGCGGTCACTATGACGATCCTCCTGGTAGGGGTGTATCCCTTTATGGAGGATGCCTGTGCGTGACTTTGTTTTACGTGGGGAGACAGGTGCACAGACAGTCACCACACGATCCTTGACAGATCCGGGTCAGGGTCCAGTGGCATGGAGTCCAAGACGACCGGCGACCCTTCTCTGCTGCAGCCTTCTCCCGCCTTCGCAGCCGTTGTGGTAGTTCTTAAATCTACCGTCTTCCGCCGTTCAGGTCTTCACCGTATCCCTGGCTAGGGGGCAGTCAGGTACCAGGCCTTTGCCAAGGGCCAACTGGGGTAACAGTAATAAAGGGGTTAACCTCCTAGTGCCCCAAGACCCCACTGCCGGATGCACTTTAACATGCCCAGGACATATTCTAGTTATTTATTATTAATTTTTTTGTACCTTTTTTTGCTCATGTTATATCTTTTCAGTCAAAATGTAATTTTCTTCTTCTTGACAGCAGCAAAATGTGTTTATAATTTAAACACAAGCAAAAGCAGAACTTTAAAACGGTTGACTAATTCAAACCATCCACTGCAACTTGTTCCAATTATAATCAAAACCTCTCAAACTGCATTCCTGGGCCTGTTTATTGCACTGTGGCACTCGGACTTGGATCAAATGATTAGTTGCAAGCACCCTAATGTTTTTTTAATTTATTCCCCAGCTATGAAACGCGTAAACACGGACACATTCTGCCAATAAACTTAGTTAGCGTTTGAGTGAAGGCTTCAATGGCATCCACCTGTGCTTCCATTCTTTCCTTCAGTGTTTTTTTTATTTTTTATTTTTTATATCCACTAATTATTATCAGACCCAAGGTCTGCGAGAGGAAGCCCTGGAGTCTGGAAGCCATTTGATTTTGGCTACCGGGGCTTTTTATAAGAAGCCCACGGAGGACCTTGCACATTGTGTCTGGGAGTATCTAAAATTACACTGCAAAAAGTCAGTGTTCAAAAACAAGAGAAAAAACAACAAAAATTAGGGGTATTTTATTTGAACTAAGCAAAATTATCTGCCAATAGAACAAGACAATTTGGCTTGTCAAGACTTTCCAAAACAAGTCAAATCAGTTAATTTCAATTAACCCAAAAATACCTTAAAATAAGTATATTCTCACTAATAACAAGTGCACTTTTCTTGGGAGAAAAAAAAAATAGACCTTTTTGCTCAATATGTTGAAAAATATTCTTAAATGAAGTAAATGCTAGTGCCATTTGCTTGACATAATTATATGCGCTAGGCCAGGGGTCGGCAACCCGCGGCTCTAGAGCCTTTAGCGCCGCCCTAGTGGCTCTCTGGAGCTTTTTCAGAAATGTATGAAAAATGGAAAAAGATGAGGGGAAAACAATCTATTTTTTGTTTTAATATGGTTTCTGTAGGAGGACAAACATGACACAAACCTCCCTAATTGTTATAAAGCACACTGTTTATATTAAACATGCTTCACTGATTCGAGTATTTGGCGAGCACCGTTTTGTCCTACTAATTTTGGCGGTCCACGAACTCACCTTAGTTTGTTTACATGTATAACTTTCTAGGACGTGTTTTATGCCACTTCTTTTTCTGTCTCATTTTGTCCACCAAAGTTTTAAGGTTGTGCATGAAAGGTGAGTTTTGTTGATGTTATTGACTTGTGTGGAGTGCTAATCGGACATATTTGGTCACTGCATGACTGCAAGCTAATCGATGCTAACATGCTATTTAGGCTAGCTATATGTACATATTGCATTATAATGCCTCATTTGTAGCTATATTTGAGGTCATTTAGTTTCCTTTAAGTCATATTAATTCAATTTATATCCCATGACACACTATCTGTATGTAATATGGCTTTTAATTTTTTGCGGCTCCAGACAGATTTTTTTTTTGTATTTTTGGTCCAATATGGCTCTTTCAACATTTTGGGTTGCCGACCCCTGCGCTAGGCATTACATTTCTTAAAACCAGCAAACTTACACTAAAAACTAATTTATTGTTCTTAATGGAAAGGCAACAAGGCAACCGCTTGTTACTCTCGGGTTCTCCTAGCCGCTCAGGCAAATCATATTGTCTAACAATGCATTTTTCCATGGATAACATGACATCATCGCGGCAAGTGCGTGCTCTTTCAGTCCTTTAGTGCGCATATATACAGCCCGGCCCCCGGCCAAAATATGTTTAATTGTAATTTTGAAGAATTCATCTGAATGTGCATGAACTATTTCTGTTTGAAATAGTTTGAAATGTCACATGTTAAATGTTTAAATATTAACTGTCAGTTTACTGTACTGTGCCAACTGTACTACTATATGAGTACCTATTTTATATTGTTTCATTGAAAATAAAACAGTTTTAATTATGAGACACAATTGCGTCAAAGTCATGATTTTTTTTTTTTCATGCTTGAAATAAAACATGATTACTTTAAAAAAGTAGTTTTATACTACATACTTGCCAACCTTGAGACCTCCGATTTCGGGAGGTGGGGGGGAAGGGGGGTCGGGGTGGGACGGGGGCGTGGCTGAGGGCGTGGCTAAAAGGGGAGGAGTATATTTACAGCTAGAATTCACCAAGTATTTCATATATATATATATATATAAGAAATACTTGACGTTCAGTGAATTCTAGCTATATATATATATATATATATATTTTATTATATGTATATATATATATATATATATATATATATATATATATACATATATATATTTATTTTATTATATGTATATATGTATATATATATATATATATATATATATATATATTTTTTTTTTTTTATATATATATATATATATATATATATATATATATATATATAAAATAAATACTTGAATTTCAGTGTTCATTTATTTACACATATACACACACATAACACTCATCTACTCATTGTTGAGTTAAGGGTTGAATTCTCCATCCTTGTTCTATTTTCTGTCACTATTTTTCTAACCATGCTGAACACCCTCTCTGATGATGCATTGATGTGTGGCACGCACAAAAGTGCTTTCATCAAATGCACTAGATGGCAGTATTGTCCTGTTTAAGAGTGTCACAACATTGCTGTTTACGGCAGACGAACTGCTTTACGGTATACAAAAACGTGACTGCTGTTGTGTGTTGTTGCCGCGCTGGGAGGACGTTAATGAAACTGCCTAACAATAAACCCATGAGGACCTGAGTCCGCCTGAATTTCGGGAGATTTTCGGGAGAAAATTTGTCCCGGGAGGTTTTCGGGAGAGGCGCTGAATTTCGGGAGTCTCCCGGAAAATCCGGGAGGGTTGGCAAGTATGCTTGTGAGTGTTGATGACACAGCTTTGCAACAGTTGATATTCTAGTTTCAAGCATATTTTACTCAATATAGGTCATCAAATCTCAGCAACAAGCTGTAATATCTTACTGAGATCATTTAGGACCAAAACCTTTAAAACAAGTAAAACACTCTAACATAAAATCTGCTTAGTGAGAAGAATTATCTTATCAGACAGAAAATAAGCAAATATCACCCTTATTTGAGATATTTCATCTTACTTAGATTTCAGTTTTTGCAGTGTAAACTATGGGGTTAAACTATGGAATTCTCTTTACAATGAGGTACAAGATTGAAGAATTATATTCCAATTGAAAAAAATATATAAAGACGGAAGATAAGATCTAAGTGTCTACATTTTGCTTATTTTTTTCTGGTTTTGTATTTGTTTTGTCAGAGTTTGTTGGTGACGAACCCCAAGATGCAGAGAAGGTGGAAGGCATTATGCGGGAAAACAAGATTTAATGTTCATAAAATAAAGGAAAAAACACAAACCAGGAACTAGGAACAGGAAACCGGATGCCAGGAAAACAGGAACTGGAAGACGAGGAACAAAAAGACAGCAAGCTACAAAACATCTACAATAAATAGCTTACCGCTACCGCTTACAGCTACACTGGCATCGACAAGTAGGAAAGACAATAATCCAGCATTGACTGGAGGGGAAGGCAGGTTTAAATAGCACCTGGCTGATTGACACCAGGTGTGGCCAGGTGCCAAACAGCCACAGCTGAGGGGACACAGCACTCAGGGAGACAAGTAGGAAATAACCAAAATAAGAGCGTTGACAGGAAATGACAGAGGAAAAACTAAAACTTGACCAAACTGTCAGGGACAAGCCTGACATGTTTTGCATCATCCCGTGAGGTGTATATTACCTTTTTTGTTCGGTTTGTACTTCATGAAGTTTTGCACTTGTTGTTTTTTTTGTGTGTTGTTTTCATTATATTTGGATGTATTTGTTTGGTTTGTTTGCTTGTGAATCTGGGCTATCCATTAAGTAAGACTACCGTATTTTTCGGACTATAAGTCGCAGTTCTTTTCATAGTTTGGCCGGGGGTGCGACTTATACTCAGGAGCGACTTATGTGTGAAATTATTAACACATTAGCGTAAAATATCAAATAATATTATTTAGCTCATTCACGTAAGAGACTAGACGTATAAGATTTCATGGGATTTAGCGATTAGGAGTGACAGATTGTTTGGTAAACGTATAGCATGTTCTATATGTTATAGTTATTTGAATGACTCTTACCATAAGATGTTACGTTAACATACCAGTTGGTTATTTATGCCTCATATAACGTACACTTATTCAGCCTGTTGTTCACTATTCTTTATTTATTTTAAATTGCCTTTCAAATGTCTATTCTTGGTGTTGGCTTTTATAAAAAAAAATTCTCCAAAAAATCGACTTATACTCCAGTGCGACTTATATATGTTTTTTTCCTTCTTTATTATGCATTTTCGGCCGGTGCGACTTATACTCCGGAGCGATTTATACTCCGAAAAATACGGTAGTACTTTTTTTGTTCGGTTTGTACTTCATGGAGTTTTGCACTTGTTGTTTTTTGTGTTGTTTTCATTATATTTGGATGTATTTGTTTGGTTTGTATGCTTTGTGAATCTGGGCTATCCATTAAGTAAGACTACTATTTATGTTGAAGGGGGCAGGAAATATAAGATGTTCTTCATCCTATCCTTCTCAAGCATAGGTGTGTAAATATTAGAGATGTCCGATAATGGCTTTTTTGCCGA
Source organism: Nerophis lumbriciformis (assembly GCF_033978685.3). Taxonomy (NCBI): domain Eukaryota; kingdom Metazoa; phylum Chordata; class Actinopteri; order Syngnathiformes; family Syngnathidae; genus Nerophis; species Nerophis lumbriciformis. The sequence continues at coordinate 34,211,004 of NC_084566.2, read as the reverse complement.
TATCCGATATTCCGATATTCTCCAACTCTTAATTACCGATTCCGATATCAACCGATACCGATATATACAGTCGTGGGATTAACACATTATTATGCCTAATTTTGTTGTGATGCCCCGCTGGATGCATTAAACAATGTAACAAGGTTTTCCAAAATAAATCAACTCAAGTTATGGAAAAAAATGCCAACATGGCACTGCCATATTTTTTATTGAAGACCACATTTTTAAAAGTTGGTTCCTATAGAATTAGCTGCTAACTGTATTTCCATATACAGTGTGGAGGCACTCCTCTAAGTCAATAAAGTTAAAAAGTTAAAGTCCCAATGATTGTCACACACACACACTAGGTGTGGTGAAATTATCCTCTGCATTTGACCCATCCCCATGTTCACCCCCTGGGAGGTGAGGGGAGCAGTGAGCAGCAGCGGTGGCCGCGCTCGGGAATCAATTGGTGACTTAACCTCCAATTCCAACCCTTGATGCTGAGTGCCAAGCAGGGAGGCAATGGGTCCCAATTTTTATAGTCTTTGGTACGACTCGACTGGGGTTTGAACCCACAACCTTCCAGTCTTAGGGCGGACACTCTAACCACAAGGCCACTCAGCAAATAACAATAAATAAACTACAGTTATTTAGTTTTATTATCACTGAAAGACATGAAATAACACCCTTCAGTCACCTTTACACTCTTTTGATGGTATATGGTATTGTTTCCTGAGGCTAAGCCAATCAGTGGCCACAATACTGAACAGTGTGATTTGATTGGTTCGGTCTCATTTAGTAGGCAATACTACTATAACATTGATATTTTGTAGGATTTTTTTGTGCCATATAATAAATAAATAAAATAAAATATGCGTTTCAAAATGTTTTTAAATCTGCGATGTGGTTAACCTACAATATTTGATGTACGATGTGGCAAGGGTCGACTCTTTTATTATCAACATTGCAACTTTTTCTCCTCACATTAGTCTTTTGCTCTTTTTTAATCCCTTTTTGTTGTTGTAATCTGAAATAATTATCTTTAAGACACACTTTGGATGACACTATTTTATGCAGTGACACAATATTAATAATGATAATTAGAGATGTCCGATAATGGCTTTTTTGCCGATATCAGATATTCCGATTTTCTCCAACTCTTAATTACCGATTCCGATATCAACCGATACCGATATATACAGTCGTGGAATTAACACATTATTATGCCTAATTTTGTTGTGATGCCCCGCTGGATGCATTAAACAATGTAACAAGGTTTTCCAAAATAAATCAACTCAAGTTATGGAAAAAAATGCCAACATGGCACTGCCATATTTATTATTGAAGTCACAAAGTGCATTATTTTTTTTAACATTTTTTTTAATTTTTTTAATTTATTTATTTATTTATTTATTTCAGGCAATGACATAAAGAAGTACAAGTTGACAACACATAATAATATACATTAATATAATGCATGATTGTCCGGTTTTGCCTGAAAGGGAGTGGGAAGAAGATAATTTATTTAATCCCACCCCCAGTTCTCCATTCAGTGATTATTCACATGAGTTTCACTTTTACTTTGTTCAAGGATTATAATACAGATGTTGTATCATAGTGGCATTACCACAGGTAACAATAATTATTACACTGTAACAATAATTTGTATCAACAATGTAGGAATAATGAATATACCAACAATGGTAATAGACAACATAGCAATAATGGTAATCGACAAAATAGCAATAATGGTAATAGACAACATAGCAACAATGGTAATAGACAAAATAGCAACAATGGTAATAGACAACATAGCAATAATGGTAAGGAAACATTGAGCACATGTTAAAACTTTGAGACAGAGCACAGCAGCAGGTCAAATTAAAGATCCTCATCTCTATATTTGAACCAGACCCCATGTTTGTATAATAGTTTAAATCCATTAATAGTTTGGTATTGCTTGTGTTGTAAGTCCAGTTTGTTCCATAGTTTTACTCCGCATACAAACACACAAAAACCTTTACGAGTGGTTTGCGCTCCCGGCAATAACAAATATCCAAAGCCTCTCAAGTTATGAGCCTGCAGTCGTCTTATTAAAAAACGTTGTAGATTAGGCTGCAATAATTTGTTAAATGCTTTATATAAGATTATTAATGTACTATATTTAACAAGGTCATCAAATTTGAGCAACTTTGATTGCATAAACAGATTATGAGTATGTTCTAAATAACTAACGTTGTGAATGATCCGCACTGCTCTTTTCTGTTATATGATCAGAGGATGAATTGTGTTGTGGTAAGTATTCCCCCATACTTCAACACATGCCTCAAAACAGCAGCTTGGAATTTGGGAGGAGGTTGAGGTGGGCGGGGTTGAGGGGGTGTAGCGGGGGGTGTATATTGCAGCGTCCCGGAAGAGTTAGAGCTGCAAGGGCTTCTGGGTATTTGTTCTCTTGTGTTTATGTTGTGTTACGGTGCGGATGTTCTCCCGAAATGTGTTTGTCATTCTTGTTTGGTGTGGGTTCGCAGTGTGGCGCATATTTGTAACAGTGTTAAAGTTGTTTATTGTTATGATCTGTATGGCTGTTGACCGAGTATGGCTTGCATTCACTTGTGTGGGTGGAAAGCCGTAGATATTATGTGATTGGGCCGGCACACAAAGGCAGTGCCTTTAAGGTTTATTGGCGCTCTGTACTTCTCCCTACGTCCGTGTACACAGCGGCGTACTAAAAAGTCATACATTTTACTTTTTGAAACCGATACCGATAATTTCCGATATTACATTTTAAAGCATTTATCGGCCGATAACATCGGCAGTCCGGTATTATTGGACATCTCTAGTAAATATGTGTTTAGTTGCTAAAGTTTAATTGTCTATTGATCAAAAATGCACATCAATGAAGGAGATAAATAGAAAATGAAAGAAAAAAAATAAATGAATGAAAATAACAAATCTGTCCCCCATTGTGTTGGTCGTTTAGCAACTTTTGGCTGCTTTGAGGCACCTCCTGTCAATCGGGCTGCACCTGATGCCCTTGCAAAAAAAAAGGGGGCAGGACCAAGAGAGGACCAAGGGGGCGGGTGGTGGGGGTGAGGAGGCGTTGGTGGCCGGCCCCTTGACAACTTTCCCCACTGGTGATTTCCACAGTGACTATCCTCCTTTTGGGGCTCCTGTCCAACCTCCTCAAGAAAGCCTTCAGCTTTTTTTTTCCATCACTATCTCCACCATCAGTGTGGAGCAGGGCTTGCTTGGAGGAGGGGAGCCGGTCTGCTGCTGAAGGTCTGAAGGTTCCAGTCAGGCCCGCCAGACGCATCGTGATTCTTCCCCACATGGAGCTGTAGTGCGAGCGCCACACACTTTGCTGCTGCTGTCCGGGATTGTGGGAAGGCAAGAAGCTTCTTTTTCCTCTATTTATTTTGCCGAAGGGCGCATCCGAGCCGACGATCACCATGGAAACGCAGAGGCGGCCCGTCAGGTGGAGGACGAAAAGTTGGCTTTGGGATTCCGCTCTCGCCGCCGTCCTGGTTTTACTTCTGCAAGCTGTCTCCATCCGAGCAGGTAGGAACATTCAAGACTCAGGATGATTTATTGTCAATTCTTAACATGCACAAGACACATAAGAACTGAAAAGTACATTTTCGGCACAGTCCCACTAAGAGCAGACATACGTTACAGGGAGACAAGACGAGACCGCATACGGGACAGCCAATTTTTATGGCGCTCCTTAAAAAAGGTGGGAAAAAGGTGATATTGGGAAAAGGGGGAAGAGTAAAAAAAATATCAGTCAAAGGCTGGATCCTCGGTAGGGGGTCCAGACTGAGTCCAAGGAAAAAAAACTAATTTGCAATGCACACATAAACACGTTACATTTAATCACGACAAACTCGCAACAGAACATGGCATCTCTACTACAACTCCAGCTTAGCAATCACCTGGCAACCCAAGTGTGACAAAACTATCTTAATTATCATAAATATTGTGTGTAAAAATAGTCTTGCACCTGACTTTCAACCCATGCACGTGTCCACACGGCCCACTGACCTTTCCTTAAACCACTTTTATGACTTTAAAGCAGGTCAGACTGGCAGTGATTAAAGGTTCCGACCCCCAAAAATGCCACATTTAGGCGTGGTTGCGTGAGGTGAGCGCTGATAGGTCCCGCTACTTGTTGTTGGCAGAGCTCGGTGCACTCGTGGGCTTTATTCTCATTCTTGTTGGCCAAGTTGTCATGAAAAAAAAGGTTTTGGGTCAAGTTCTCCACTTGGGGATTCTAAAAGCTGGTCCGGATTAGAGATGTCCGATATTATTGGCCGATAAATGCTTTAAAATGTAATATCGGAAATTATCGGTATCGTTTTTTTTTTATTATCGGTATGTTGTTTTTTTTTTGTTTTATAAATTAAATCAACATAAAAAACACAAGATACACTTACAATTAGTGCACCAACCCAAAAAACCTCCCTCCCCCATTTACACTCATTCACACAAAAGGGTTGTTTCTTTCTGTAATTAATATTCTGGTTCCTACATTATATATTAATATATATCAATACAGTCTGCAAGGGATACAGTCCGTAAGCAAGCATGATTGCATTTTTAATGACAAAAATATATATATATATATATATTTTTTTTAATTAAAAAAAATTGCGCTCTAGCGCCCCCTAGGAAAAAACACAGACAAAACTGCTTGTAACTTCCGGTAGGAATGTCATAGAGACATCAAACAAAAACCTTTATGTAGGTCTCACTTAGACCTAGATTTCATACACTGACAACCCCCAGCAAAGATCACCAGGAAGTTTGCAATTCCCCCTTCAAAACAAAAGTTGAGTAAAAAAAGTCACTTTTGCCTCTTTGAGCTGTAATTTGACCCCCTTAACATGCTTCAAAACTCACCAAACTGGACACACACATCAGGACTGACAAAAAATAATATCTAATAAAAAACCCAACCCCAAAACTCAAAATTGCACTCTAGCGCCCCCGAGGAAAAAAACACAGACACAACTGCTCCTAGGAAGAAAACTCAGACAAAACTGCCTGTAACTTCTAATAGGAATGTTTTAGAGACATGAAACAAAAACCTCTATGTAGGTCTCACTTAGACCTACATTTCATATATTGACAACCCCCAGGAAAAATCAACAGGAAGTTTGCAATTCCCCCTTCAAAACAAAAGTTTTGTAAAAACCGGTCACCTATTTTCAAACATTATCTCCTCTGAGCGCGTTTGTCGTGTCGGCTTCAAACTAGCACAGGAGAGAGATTGAACCTTTCTGATTAAAAGTTGACCAAAGAGTTTTAATTACTGCTCCGGTTTGGATTGTATGTGCCGTCAAAGTCGGTCCCGTCCATTGCAGCTTGCAGCTTTAATTATTATTATTATTCCACCGCATCTTTGAGCTGTAATTTGACCCCATTAAGATGCTTAAAAACTCACCATATTTGACACACACATCAGGACTGGTGAAAATTGCCATCTAACCAAAAAACCAAACTCCAAAACTCAAAATTGCGCTCTAGCGCTCCCTAGGAAAAAACTCAGACAAAACTGCCTGTAACTTCCAGTAGGAATGTCTTAGAGACATGAAACAAAAACCTCTATGTAGGTCTCACTTAGACCTACATTTCATATATTGACAACCCCCAGCAAAAATCAACAGGAAGTTTGCAATTCCCCCTTCAAAACAAAAGTTTTGTAAAAACCGGTCACCTATTTTCAAACATTATCTCCTCTAAACGCGTTTGTCGTGTCGGCTTCAAACTAGCACAGGAGAGAGATTGAACCCTTCTGATTAAAAGTTGACAAAAGAGTTTTAATTACTGCTCCGGTTTAGATTTTATGTGCCGTCAAAGTCGGTCCCGTCCATCGCTACTTGCAGCTTTAATTCATTTTAAATTGCCTTTCAAATGTCTATTCTTGGTGTTGGGTTTTATCAAATACATTTTCCAAAAAAATGCGACTTATATATGTTTTTTTCCTTCTTTATTATGCATTTTTCGGCCGGTGCGACTTATACTCCGAAAAATACGGTATTTATTATTTTTTCCTCTAAATAAAGTGACTCCATCACTCAAGTGGTCCACTTTTGCAGTTGATCAAGCATTAAAACTTGAACCAAAAAGTAAACACAAGTGTGAGTTGGTTTCCTAAGTGGAAACCAGGGTTTTTTCCTCCTGGAATAATGAGAAAAACGTGTCAGTTGTGCCTGTTAGTTTAATTTACTTGTATCCTTTCAGCATTGTGTGTGAATATGACATTCCAATCTAGCCATACTTGTTATTTAACAGCCCAGAAAATAGTCTGATTCAACCCTTTTGGACATCAGAGGGAGAGAAAGGCTTGATGGAATCCACATCCTGGCTTGAAGGATATCTTTTCCATCTTTCCACATTATGACCCCCCCCCCCCAAAAGATCCGAAAAAGAGGGCGTCGATGGAAAAAGAAAAAAGAGAATGTGGAGTATTTTGACTGCTTTGAAAAAAAGAAACATATGTGGGTCACATTAACTTTGAATTATATTTCCTTTGTCTGTGCGAACTATAGCCATGGAATATAAAAGTACTGTCGAAGTTACGCTTTTTTTTGTTAGCTCCAAAAACAAAATAGTCTGTTATGCCTACAAAAAGAGTCTTTTATTTTGTGCACCCATCAAAGTGCAGCTTCCTGTCCCTCTGATTGAGTTGCAAGCTCACCATAATTGCCAGATATGCAAACATTTGCGAGGTCTCAAGAGAGGCGGGGACTTTAATTGATGTCATTGCTGCCAGACCTTGTTAGGACCTTCAAAGACGTCCCGAAAAAAAAAGAAAGAAAGCTTTCCGTCTTAATCACGCATCAAACCTGACGCCTGGAGGCGAGACGGCGAGGAGGATTTCCAAGCCTCTATAGTCCAGGCCGGGTTCCCTTAAATCAGGGGTGTCAAACTCATTTTAGATCGGGGGGAGCCACATGGGAGAAAAATCTACTCCCAAGTGGGCCGGACTGGTAAAAATCACGGCACGATAACTTAAAAATAAAGACAACGTCAGATTGTGTTCTTTGTTTAAAAATAGAACAAGCACACTCTGAAAATGTACAAGTCATAATGTTTTTTTACACTTACATGTTGCAGTTAATAGTATTCTACAAACCCCGTTTCCATATGAGTTGGGAAATTGTGCTAGATGTAAATATAAACGGAATACAGTGATTTGCAAATCTTTTCAACCCATATTCAGTTGAATATGCTACAAAGACAACATATTTCATGTTCAAACTGATAAACATTTGTTTTTTTTGCAAATAATCATTAACTTTAGAATTTCATGCCAGCAACACGTGACAAAGAAGTTGGGAAAGGTGGCAATAAATACTGATAAAGTTGAGGAATGCTCATCAAACACTTATTTGGAACATCCCACAGGTGAGCAGGCAAATTGGGAACAGGTGGGTGCCATGATTGGGTATAAAAGTAGATTCCATGAAATGCTCAGTCATTCACAAACAAGGATGGGGCGAGGGTCACCACTTTGTCAACAAATGCGTGAGCAAATTGTTGAACAGTTTAAGAAAAACCTTTCTCAACCAGCTATTGCAAGGAATTTAGGGATTTCACCATCTACGGTCCGTAATATCATCAAAGGGTTCAGAGAATCTGGAGAAATCACTGCACGTAAGCAGCTAAGCCCGTGACTTTCGATGCCTCAGGCTGTACTGCATCAACAAGCGACATCAGTGTGTAAAGGATATCACCACATGGGCTCAGGAACACTTCAGAAACCCACTGTCAGTAACTACAGTTGGTCGCTACATCTGTAAGTGCAAGTTAAAACTCTCCTATGCAAGGCGAAAACCGTTTATCAACAACACCCAGAAACGCCGTCGGCTTCGCTGGGCCTGAGCTCATCTAAGATGGACTCATACAAAGTGGAAAAGTGTTCTGTGGTCTGACGAGTCCACATTTCAAATTGTTTTTGGAAACTGTGGACGTCGTGTCCTCCGGACCAAAGAGGAAAAGAAACATCCGAATTGTTATAGGCGCAAAGTTGAAAAGCCAGCATGTGTGATGGTATGGGGGTGTATTAATGCCCAAGACATGGGTAACTTACACATCTATGAAGGCGCCATTAATGCTGAAAGGTACATACAGGTTTTGGAGCAACATATGTTGCCATCCAAGCAACGTTACCATGGACGCCCCTGCTTATTTCAGCAAGACAATGCCAAGCCACGTGTTACATCAACGTGGCTTCATTGTAAAAGAGTGCAGGTACTAGACTGGCCTGCCTGTAGTCCAGACCTGTCTCCCATTGAAAATGTATGGCGCATTATGAAGCCTAAAATACCACAACGGAGACCCCCGGACTGTTGAACAACTTAAGCTGTACATCAAGCAAGAATGGGAAAGAATTCCACCTGATAAGCTTAAAAAATGTGTCTCCTCAGTTCCCAAACGTTTACTGAGTGTTGTTAAAAGTAAAGGCCATGTAACACAGTGGTGAACATGCCCTTTCCCAACTACTTTGGCACGTGTTGCAGCCTTGAAATTCTAAGTTAATTATTATTTGCAACAAAAAAATAAAGTTTATGAGTTTGAACATCAAATATCTTGTCTTTGTAGTGCATTCAATTGAATATGGGTTGAAAAGGATTTATTATTTGTTGTTTTTTTATACTTTCTGAAGAAATTATGTGATAATGTTAATCAGTCAACTCATTGGTGTTAATTTTCAGTCCATCAAGATAAATTACAGGATGTTATTTATGTAGCTTGATCATTTTCCTCGACTGATGTGGTTTATTTTGCACATCATCTACAAAGATACAAAGAATTGCTATTGTGACATCTAGTGGACACATTTAGATCAGCTGTTTCTTTCATTCAAAAATTTCAGGCACATTTTTATACTTAGTACACTCACCTCGCGGGCCGGATAAAACCTGTTTGAGGGCCTGATCCGGGCCTGGGGCCGTACGTTTGACACCCCTGCCTTAAATGATGTGAACTTTCTTTCTAGTCTCTGCATGCACCCGAGTGGCTGTGTTTCTCATCATGATGTCAGTAGCTTGGTGCTGACACGCGCTGACCAATGAGCTGTTAATGGCTTACAAACACTCCATTAAATTTGCCCAGTCATGATTATAGTTGATTATCTATGAACAATGAGCTGCAGGATGTTTTTTTTGGGGGGGGGGGGGGGATTTGCAGTGGAAAGAAAAAGGAGAGTGGAGGGGGCGTATCAGGGTTGGGGGTGGGTGTCCTTAGCAATTTGGCACATCTGGAATATATGAGGCCTTGAGGCATGCAGTAATGCAGAAAGGTATTCTCACAAGGTTTTTTTTTAAATTTTTTATCAAGAAGCAAAGGCTCTCTGCTCGTTTACCATCAAAACCACAATGTTATTTTTTTCTAAATAAAATGTATTCATCGTGTTATGACTATTTATCACGGATATTTTTTTAATATTATTTTGACACAACATTTAAAAGCCATTTTATTCAAGGGGAATAAAATGGCTAGTAGCCCACCAAAACCACAATGTTATTTGTTTCCTAAATAAAATGTATTCATCACGTTATGTCTATTTATCACAGATATTTTTTCAATATTATTTTGACACAACATTTAAAAGCCATTTTATTTAAGGGGAATACATATGCTAGTTGCCCACCAAAACCACAATGTTATTTTTTTCTAAATAAAATGTATTCATCGCGTTGTGTCTATTTATCACGGATATTTTTTTAAATATTATTTTGAGACAACATTTAAAAGCCATTTTACCAAAGCAATGTTATTTTTTTCTAAATAAAATGTATTCATCATGTTGCGTCTATTCATCATGGATATTTTTTAAATATTATTTTGACACAACATTTAAAAGCCATTTTATTCAAGGGGAATAACATGGCTAGTAGCCCACCATAACAATGTTATTTTTTTCTAAATAAAATGTATTCATCGCGTTATGTCTATTTATCACAGATATGTTTTCAATATTATTTTGACACAACATTTAAAAGCCATTTTATTTAAGGGGAATACATATGCTAGTTGCCCACCAAAACCACAATGTTATTTTTTTCTAAATAAAATGTATTCATCGCGTTGTGTCTATTTATCACGGATATTTTTTTAAATATTATTTTGAGACAACATTTAAAAGCCATTTTACCAAAGCAATGTTATTTTTTTCTAAATAAAATGTATTCATCATGTTGCGTCTATTCATCATGGATATTTTTTAAATATTATTTTGACACAACATTTAAAAGCCATTTTATTCAAGGGGAATAAAATGGCTAGTCGCCCTCCACAATCACAATGTTATTATTTTCAAAATAAAATATATTCATCGTGTTATGACTATTTATCACAGATATTTTTTTTATATTATTTTGACACAACACTTAAAAGCCATTTTAGCCCACCAAAACAATGTTTTTTTTTTCTAAATAAAGTTTATTCATCACGTTATGACTATTTATTGCAGATATTTTTAAAATATTATTTTAACACAACATTTAAAAGCAATTTTATTCAAGGGGAATAACATGGCTAGTAGCCCACCATAACAATGTTATTTTTTTCTAAATAAAATGTATTCATCGCGTTATGTCTATTTATCACAGATATTTTTTCAATATTATTTTGACACAACATTTAAAAGCCATTTTATTTAAGGGGAATACATATGCTAGTTGCCCACCAAAACCACAATGTTATTTTTTTCTAAATAAAATGTATTCATCGCGTTGTGTCTATTTATCACGGATATTTTTTTAAATATTATTTTGAGACAACATTTAAAAGCCATTTTACCAAAGCAATGTTATTTTTTTCTAAATAAAATGTATTCATCATGTTGCGTCTATTCATCATGGATATTTTTTAAATATTATTTTTGACACAACATTTAAAAGCCATTTTATTCAAGGGGAATAAAATAGCTAGTCACCCTCCACAATCACAATGTTATTATTTTCAAAATAAAATCTATTCATCGTGTTATGACTATTTATCACAGATATTTTTTTTATATTATTTTTGACACAACACTTAAAAGCCATTTTAGCCCACCAAAACAATGTTTTTTTTTTCTAAATAAAATGTATTCATCACGTTATGACTATTTATTGCAGATATTTTTAAAATATTATTTTAACACAACATTTAAAAGCCATTTTATTCAAGGGGAATAACATGGTTAGTAGCCCACCAAAACAATGTTATTTTTTTCTAAATAAAATGTATTCATCACGTTATGACTATTTATTGCGGATATGTTTCAAATATTATTTTGACACAGCTTTTAAAAGCCATTTTATTCAAGGAGAATAAAATGGCTCGTTGCTCACCAAAACAATGTTATTTTTTTCTAAATAAAATGTATTCATTGCGTCATGTCTATTTATAACGGATATTTTTTTAAATATTATTTTGACACAACATTCAAAAGCCATTTTATTCAAGGGGAATAAAATGGCTAGTTGCCCACCAAAACAATGTTATTTCTTTCTAATTAAAATGTATTCATGACATTATGACTATTTATCACAGATATTTTTTAAATATTATTTGGACACAACATTTAAAAGCCATTTTATTCAAGGGGAATAAAATGGCTCGTAGCCCACCAATACAATGTTATTTTTTTCGAAATAAAATGTATTCATCACGTTATGACTATTTATTGCGGATATTTTTGAAATATTACTTTGACACAACATTTAAAAAACATTTTATTCAAGGGGAATAAAATAGCTAGTAGCCCACCAAAACAATGTTATTTTTTTCTAAATAAAATATATTCATCGTGTTGTGTCTATTTATCACGGATATTTTTTAATTATTATTTTGACACAACATTTAAAAGCCATTTTATTCAAGGAGAATAAAATGGCTAGTTGCCCATCAAAACAATGTTATTTATTTCTAATTAAAATGTATTCATGACATTATGACTATTTATCACAGATATTTTTTAAATATTATTTGGACACAACATTTAAAAGCCATTTTATTCAAGGGGAATAAAATGGCTAGTAGCCCACCAAAACAATGTTATTTTTTTCTAAAAAAAAATGTATTCATCACGTTATGACTATTTATTGCGGATATTTTTGAAATATTACTTTGACACAACATTTAAAAAACATTTTATTCAAGGGGAATAAAATAGCTAATAGCCCACCAAAACAATGTTATTTTTTTCTAAATAAAATATATTCATCGTGTTGTGTCTATTTATCACGGATATTTTTTAATTATTATTTTGACACAACATTTAAAAGCCATTTTATTCAAGGGGAATAAAATGGCTCGTAGCCCACCAAACAATGTTATTTTTTTCTAAATAAAATGTATTCATCACGTTATGACTATTTATCACGGATATTTTTGAAATATTACTTTGACACAACATTTAAAAGCCATTTTATTCAAGGGGAATAAAATGGCTAGTAGCCCACCAAAACAATGTTAGTTTTTTCTAAATAAAATGTATTCATCGGGTTGTGTCTATTTATCACTGATATTTTTTTTAAATATTATTTTGACACAACATTTAAAAGCCATTTTATTCAAGGGGAATAAAATGGCTAGTAGCCCACCAAAACAATGTTATTTTTTTCTAAATAAAATGTTATTCATCACGTTATGACTATTTATCACTGATTTTTTTTAATATTATTTCGACACAACATTTTATAGCCATTTTACCAAAACAATGTTATTTTTTTCTAAATAAAATGTATTCATCACGTTATGACTATTTATCGCGGATATTTTTTAAATATTATTTTGACACAACATTTAAAAGCCATTTTATTCCCCTAGAATAAAATGGCTTATAGCCCACCAAAACAATGTTATTTTTTTCTAAATAAAATGTATTCATCGTGTTGTGTCTATTTATCACAGATATTTTTTAAATATTAGTTTGACACAACATTTAAAAGCCATTTTATTCTAGGGGAATAAAATGGCTTGTAGCCCACCAAAACAATGTTATTTTTTTCTAAATAAAATGTATTCATCACATTGTGTTTATTTATCACAGATATTTTTTAAATATTATTTTGACACATTTAAAAGCTATTTTATTAAAGGTGAATAACGGGATCAACCACGCACGGGAAAATAAACCATAGCCCAGCTGGAAAGGGTTTTTGATTGATTGATTGAGACTTTTATTAGTAGATTGCACAGTACAGTACATATTCCGTACAATTGACCACTTACTGGAAGGACACCCCACTTAAAAAAATACGCCGTCTTTAATCCGATTCTCGACTTATGTTGCTATTTTTCAGCTGAAAGATGAAGTAGCAGCAGAAAGAGAAGTCGGGTCCATCCTAGTTTAGTCTCGTGTATGTTTTACTTGGGGGGGTTGCAGGGAGTGGTGCCAGTTCCATAATAGCTTCAGCATGTGGACTTCCAAGATCCAGCAGAAGACTCTCCGCCCCCCTTCAGAAACAGCCACCCAACAGGAACAGCACGATCAGCACTTCCTCGGCTTCACGTGCCGTCAGCTTCAGCGGGGAAAAAGTGGAAATATTTAGCGGCGGATGTTTTTTTTTGCTTTTTTTTACGACCTCAGACATCATTGGCAACTCTTACTTGACACCCATTATGATTCTGTGATTGGATATTTACTATCTTATTTTATATCATGTAGTCCTGATGCAGTCTAAAAGTTTTAATTTGCTTCCTTCTCACTAAAGAGACAAATACCGGTATTAGTATTGTACCGCAATACTAATGAATCATATTCCGTACTATACCGCCACTGAAAAGTACCGCCAAACGCCATTGATGGATTGACACCTAACATCCACTGTAATGATACCAAGTACAGGAGCGTATCTAGTCGATACTACTATGATTATGTCTTCATTTGGTTTTTTTTTATGTATATATTATGTTTCTAAACTCAGGAAATATGTCCCTGGGCACACGAGGACTTAGTGAAGTGAAGTGAATTAAATTTATATAGCGCTTTTCTCTAGTGACTCAAAGCACTTTACATAGTGAAACCCAATATCTAAGTTACATTTAAACCAGTGTGGGTGGGAGCAGGTGGGTAAAGTGTCTTGCCCAAGGACACAACGGCAGTGACTAGGATGGCGAAAGCGGGAATCGAACCTGGAACCCTCAAGTTGCCACTCTACCAACTGAGCTATGCCGCCCCAATGACCAATGTATGATCCTGTAACGACTTGGTATCGGATTGATACCCAAATTTGTGGTATCATCCAAAACTAATGTAAAGTATCCAAACAACAGAAGAATAAGTGATTATTACATTTTAACAGAAGTGTAGATAGAACATGTTAAAAGAGAACGATATTAACAGTAAATGAACAAGTAGATGAATAATTAATTTTATACCACTTGTCCCTAATAATGTTGACAAAATAATAGAATGATAAATGACACAATATGTTACTGCATAGGTCAGCAGCTAAATTAGGAGCCTTTGTTTGTTTATTTACTAATAAAAGACAAGTTGTCTTATATGTTCACTATTTTATTTCAGGACAAACTTGCAAAAAGAAACATATGTTTAATGTACCCTAAGATTTTTTTGTTAAAATAAAGCCAATAATGCAACCTTTCTTGCGGTCCTGCAAGTGTACGAAGCACATTATCTTCCTTTGCAATGAGTGAAGCTGCACGAAACCTTGTGTGTGCAATTGTAAATAATTTAGTTTTTAAGTTTTGTGTTTCTTGTAGAATCTATGTAAAGTAATATACATTAGCCTATTGTTAAAATAATGAAAACAACATCATTAAATATATTTGTTTTATTGTATTGTTACATTAATAGCTGTTGTATTATTATAGGATGGCTTGTTAAACATTTCATTGGATTTTCAGAGGGAGGAAAAACCAAGACATTTAATATAAAATGTAAAATGAATAAATACATAAAAAGAAAAAGAAAAAAAATGGTTAAAAGCCATCGTCCTGGGGAGCATTTCATTTCGTCCCGTGCATTTTTCTAAAATAATAATAATAACAATGAATAATTTCTAAGTCTTTGTTTGCCGTTTGTGAAGTTTTGTGCTTGTGCGTAACATTCGCTCGCATCCTGTGCATCTCCTAGGGGCTAAGCCCCCCCTGTCCTTAAAAGCTAGTGACGCCCCTGCTGATACGGGACGACTTGCAATCTTTTGGATTGCTAGCTTTGCATAGATAGAAAAATACAGCCTCAGCACAATTGATATTAACTATAGCAACGGCCCATAAGCATAAAGTTGTGTGAAAATATACACATGATTATTCTAACAGACATGAATGTTAATGTAATATGAATACAGCCGTAAAACTTCAATAATATTTTTGCTTGAATCAAATTAAGAATAGACTACCAACACCCTTCTGTCAAAAATACAAAATGGTTCGTTCCAAATGGATAGCAGCAAACCTAGCATAGAACACTTCTCTCAACACACACGCCATAAACTCATCAAAGATCACCTTTAAGCAAAGAATAATAATGCAGACAATAATATCGTTTATCAACAACAATTTGTGGGACAATATAGTGCCAGAAAAATGTGTTCTTGGCCCAGGCCTAGTCACACTCATAGATCTTAGATCAGGGGCGTCACTAGCTTTTAAGGACAGGGGGGGCTTTGCCCCCAGGAGATGCACAGGATGCGAGCGAATGTTACGCACGAGCACAAAACTTCCACAAACGGCTAACAAAGACTTAGAAATTATTCATTGTTATTATTTTTTTTTTTTTTAAATGCACGGGACGAAATGAAATGCTCCCCGGGACGATGGCTTTTAACCATATATTTTCTTTTTCTTTTTATGTATTTATTCATTTACATTTTATATTAAATGTCTTGGTTTTTCCTCCCTCTGAAAATCCTATTAAATGTTTAACAAGCCATCCTATAATAATAAAACAGCTATTAATGTAACAATACAATAAAACAAATACATTTAATGATATTTTTTTCATTATTTTAACAATAGGCTAATGTATATTACTTTATATAGATTCTACAAGAAACACAAAACTTAAAAAATAAATGATTTACAATTGCACACACAAGGTTTTGTGCAGCTTCACTCATTGTAAAGGAAGATAATATGCTTCGTACACCTGCAGGACCGCAAGCAAGGTCGCAGAGAAAATGCGGGCTGGAATTTGAGTGATATGGGCATTTTCTATATGAACAAGTGGAATGGATTGGATACCGACGCACTAAAGGGGCTCTCTACCTTACGCTACGAAGTGAGGGGAAACTGAGTGAATAATAACAGGTTATATGATTATTTATTTAAACTCATATTTGGGCCACTTTATAATGAATAGGTCGGCATTTATTTGGAAAAAAAACCAAAAAAACCCACCAAATTATTTAGGGGGGCTTGAGAATATTATAGGGGGGCTTGAGCCCTCCTAAAATAGGCCTAACAACGTCAATGTCTTAGATAGATCACGAAGTCTTGTTGGCAACAAGCCTCCACTCCATAACATCATTCCTAACATGTGGTACTAGAACAATGATAGGGACGGGGGAACACTAACTATGACCCAAACTCCTTCATTATTAAATAATTGTTCTATTGACTTTTGTATCCAGAATTGCACCAAACAGTTTTTGCTTTGAAAAAGTTAGTTGTGTGGTCTGTTTGTGTAGGATAGGATAGGACTTTATTGTCATTGCACAAGTACAACAAAACTATGTTTTCAGCACAAACCCGTTCAAGATTAGACAAACAAACCGTGTACAGGGTTACAGAACAGGAACGCTGATGGGTCCCCAAAGGCGCCCCCCGTAAAAGATAAGAAAAAGGTAAAACGCTGGGGAAGAAGATGAGTAAAAAAATACAATCTAGACTGGGCTCCTAAGGGGGCCTAGTCTGGAGTGGGAAAAAACCTCCATGCAATGCACACATAAACACGTTACATTTAATCACGACAACTCGCAACAGAGGGGCGGGGAGTTGGGGCCCTGGAGGTCGACTGCTGCTATGAAGCACTGTCAGCCGTCCATCACACCGAGGGGAAACAAGCGATGATGACGGCGTGGGGTGGGGGAGGGGGGTGTAATCCCGCTAACTAGCTAACAAACAGCTTTAGATGGTGATACATTATTTTTCGCAAAAATGCTATCTGTCTGTATGTTAGCTAGCAGTTTCTATCTGTATGTTAGCTAGCGGTATTTGTCCGTATCTTAGCTAGCACTATCTGTCTGTATGTTAGCTAGCACGATCTGTACGTATGTTGGCTAAAAGCATCTGTTCATATGTTACCTACCGGTATCTGTCCGTATGTTAGCTAGCACTATCTGTCTGTATGTAAGCTAGCACGATCTGTCCGTGTGTGGGCTAACAGCATCTGTTCATATGTTACCTAGCGGAATCTGTCCGTATGTTAGCTAGCACTATCTGTTTGTATGTAAGCTAGCACTATCTGTCCGTATGTGGGCTAACAGCATCGGTTCATATGTTACCGAGCGATATCTGTCCGAATGTTAGCTAGCACTATCTGTCTGTATGTAAGCCATACTTGCCAACCTTGAGACCTCCGATTTCGGGAGGTGGGTGGTGGCTGGGTGGGGGTGCGTGGTTGGGGCGGAGGCGTGGTTGGGGGCGTGGTTAAGAGGGGAGGAGTATATTTACAGCTAGAATTCACCAAGTCAAGTATTTCATATATATATATATATATATATATATATATATATATATATATATATATATATATAAGAAATACTTGACTTTCAGTGAATTCTAGCTATACATATACGTATATATATATTTATTCTATTATATATATATATATATATATATATATATATATATATATATATATATATATATATATATATAAATAAGAGAAATACTTGAATTTCAGTGTTCATTTATTTACACATATACACACACATAACACTCATCTACTCATTGTTGAGTTAAGGGTTGAATTGTCCATCCTTGTTCTATTCTCTGTCACTATTTTTCTAACCATGCTGAACACCCTCTCTGATGATGCATTCTGCTTCGTCTCCTTGTTGTGTGCGCAGTTGTGCACTGCACTCTCTAAAAGCCCTAGGTGTTATTGTACAACACGATGAATATATTTTATTGTACAGTACAGTTGATGGCAGTATTGTCCTGTTTAAGAGTGTCACAACATTGCCGTTTACGGCAGACGAACTGCTTTACGGTAGAGGAAAACGTTACTGCTGTTGTGTGTTGTTGCCGCGCTGGGAGGACGTTAATGAAACTGCCTAACAATAAACCCACATAAGAAACCAAGAACTCGCCCTCGATCATTCTACAGTTATAACGTGATTGGGCAGGCACGCTGTTTATATTGTGGGAAAGCGGACGTGAAAACAGGCTGTCGACACCGCCTGAATTTCGGGAGATTTTCGGGAAAAACATTTGTCCCGGGAGGTTTTCGGGAGAGGCGCTGAATTTCGGGAGTCTCCGGGAAAATCCGGGAGAGTTGGCAAGTATGATGTAAGCTAGCAGTATCTAGCTGTATGTTGGCTAACAGCATCTGTTCATATGTTACCTAGCGGTATCTTTCCGTATGTTAGCTCGCACTATCTGTCCGTATGTTGGTTAACAGTATCCATAGATATAACTTGATATGTCTTTATGGTGCCCACCTTAGTCGGCGGGAATTTTTTACATTTATTGTAATGCAGTGGCGGGCCTTCAGCGATGTCCGACTTCAATGACTACCTCTCAAAATACCATCAATTATGTCACCACATGACCATTGCTGGAGAAATACTATACAGGAACACATTTACTGGGCATTGAACCACATCAACAGTGTACAAAACGGGTTATTTTCCGCACTGCAAAAAAACAGTGTTCAAAAACAAGAAAAGAAAAAAAAATAGGGGTATTTTATTTCAACTAAGCAAAATTATCTGCCAATAGAACAAGAACATTTGGCTTGTCAAGAATTTCCAAAACAAGTAAAATTAGCTAACCTCAATGAACCCAAAAATACCTTAAAATAAGTATATTCTCACTAATAACAAGTGCAGTTTTCTTGGTAGAAAAAAAAGAGACATTTTTGCACAATATGTTGAAAAATATTCTTAAATTAAGTAAATGCCAGTGCCATTATCTTGACATAATGATATGCATACATCATGATTTTTATTATTATTGTTATTACTTTAAAAAAGTAGTTTTATACTTGTGAGTGTTGATGACACAGCTTTGCATCAGTTGATACTATAGTTTTAAGCATGTTTTACTCAATATAGGTCATATATCTTACTGAGATCATTTAGGACCAAAACCCTTAAAACAAGTAAAACACTCTAACATAAAATCTGCTTAGTGAGAAGAATTATCTTATCAGACAGAAAATAAGCAAATATCACCCTTATTTGAGATATTTCATCTTACTTAGATTTCAGTTTTTGCAGTGTGTGATGAAAAAAAGGGAATATTTCTCGAGATTTGCACCATTTTTAGTGAATTTTTGGAGCGCATTTTCTCCGTGGGAAT
The DNA here is from genome assembly GCF_033978685.3 of Nerophis lumbriciformis. Lineage (NCBI taxonomy): Eukaryota > Metazoa > Chordata > Actinopteri > Syngnathiformes > Syngnathidae > Nerophis > Nerophis lumbriciformis. Next base: position 34,191,531 of record NC_084566.2, on the reverse strand, counting down.
AAGTGTTGTCATTTTTGTTTTTGCTTAATCCCGCCATAATCACAAGGATAAAAATACTGGGCATTGACCCACATCGACAGTGTACAAAACGGGTTATTTTCCGCACTGCAAAAAGTCAGTGTTCAAAAACAAGAAAAAAATAAAATAAAATAGGGGTATTTTATTTGAACTAAGCAAAATTATCTGCAAATAGAACAAGAAAATTTGGCTTGTCAAGAATTTCCAAAACAAGTAAAATTAGCTAACCTCAATGAACCCAAAAATACCTTAAAATAAGTTTATTCTCACTAATAACAAGTGCACTTTTCTTGGTAGAAAAAAAAGACCTTTTTGCTCAATATGTTGAAAAATATTCTTAAATTAAGTAAATGCCAGTGCCATTATCTTGACATAATGATATGCGCTCGGCGTCAGGATTTTTTTTTTCATGCTTGAAGTAAGAAATTATTACTTTAAAAAAGTAGTTTTATACTTGTGAGTGTTGATGACACAGCTTTGCATCAGTTGATATTCTAGTTTTAAGCATGTTTTACTCAATATAGGTCATATATCTTACTGAGATCATTTAGGACCAAAACCCTTAAAACAAGTAAAACACTCTAACATAAAATCTGCTTAGTGAGAAGAATTATCTTATCAGACAGAAAATAACCAAATATCACCCTTATTTGAGATATTTTATTTTACTTAGATTTCAGTTTTTGCAGTGTGTGATGAAAAAAAGGGAATATTTCTCGAGATTTGCACCATTGTTAGTGAATTTTTGGAGCGCATTTTCTCCGTGGGAATAAGTGTTGTCGTTTTTGTTTTTGCTTAATCCCGCCAAAATCACAGATAAACAAGGATGAAAATACTGCTTCTAGTTTTTCACGTTTGGCAGATGCTAAAAAGAAGGCTAGACAAATGTCGCATGCAGTCAGAGTCGCGGTTTTGTGCCTTTTTCTCATCTCGTTCTCGTCTATAGTTAAAGTTGGGGCCCGATCAAAAGCGGTCCAGAAGTGGGTGCAGTGAAGTGGAGGGTGAAAGCAAACATCTGTTCAAAAGGCACAGTGCATGTTATATCGTTCAGTCCTCCCTCTATTGTGTCAACACTTTTTGAATCAAAACAAACGCCATTAGCCGGCCCCCGTTTCCTTGTTATCACGTGACAGGAAATAGCAGAGACGGAGCTTAAGGACAAGCGTCAGGAATGCGGTCTGACGTAGAAACAAAAAAGAAGTAGTTATTTTCGCCCTTTTTTATGCTCTAATAATTGCGGAAAGTGACCAGCAGCAACAGGAACTCTTAAACCTGGACTATGCGCTTGTGTCGAGGCGCCAGCGCCATGTCGGCTCGCCCTCCTGCGTAGCTCGACATGCATCTCCAAAATAATATAACCTCTCGACTGAACGGCAACGTGATTCGTTGTTTAATTTGACATTATTCCCCATGCATACGACTCGCTCGCTGCGTGCCCTGCAGAGGTGGGTCGTGGAGCCAAAAAATGGTTCTCAAGTATGAGTACTGTTACTTCAGACTCAAGTTAAAGTACAAACCCCGTTTCCAAATGAGTTGGGAAATTGTGTTAGATGTAAATATAAATGGAATACAATGATTTGCAAATAATTTTCAACCCATATTCAGTTGAATATGCTACAAAGACAACATATTTGATGTTCAAACTGATAAACATTTTTTTTTTTTGCAAATAATCATTAACTTTAGAATTTCATACCAGCAACACGTGACAAAGAAGTTGGGAAAGGTGGCAATAAATACTGATAAAGTTGAGGAATGCTCATCAAACACTTATTTGGAGCATCCCACAGGTGAACAGGCAAATTGGGAACAGGTGGGTGCCATGATTGGGCATAAAAGTAGATTCCATGAAATGCTCAGTCATTCACAAACAAGGATGGGGCGAGGGTCACCACTTTGTCAACAAATGCGTGAGCAAATTGTTGAACAGTTTAAGAAAAATCTTTCTCAACCAGCTATTGCAAGGAATTTAGGGATTTCACCATCTACGGTCCGTAATACCATCAAAGGGTTCAGAGAATCTGGAGAAATCACTGCACGTAAGCAGCTAAGCCCGTGACCTTCGATCCCTCAGGCTGTACTGCATCAACAAGCGACATCAGTGTGTAAAGGATATCACCACATGGGCTCAGGAACACTTCAGAAACCCACTGTCAGTAACTACAGTTGGTCGCTACATCTGTAAGTGCAAGTTAAAACTCTCCTATGCAAGGCGAAAACCGTTTATCAACAACACCCAGAAATGCCGTCGCTTCGCTGGGCCTGAGCTCATCTGAGATGGACTGATACAAAGTGAAAAAGTGTTCTGTGGTCTGACGAGTCCACATTTCAAATTGTTTTTGGAAACTGTGGACGTCGTGTCCTCCGGACCAAAGAGAAAAAGAACCATCCGGATTGTTATAGGCGCAAAGTTGAAAAGCCAGCATCTGTGATGGTATGGGGGTGTATTAGTGCCCAAGACATGGGTAACTTACACATCTGTGAAGACGCCATTAATGCTGAAAGGTACATACAGGTTTTGGAGCAACATATGTTGCCATCCAAGCAACGTTACCATGGACGCCCCTGCTTATTTCAGTAAGACAATGCCAAGCCACCTGTTACATCAATGTGGCTTCATAGTAAAAGAGTGCGGGTACTAGACTGGCCTGCCTGTAGTCCAGACCTGTCTCCCATTGAAAATGTGTGGCGTATTATGAAGCCTAAAATACCACAACGGAGACCCCCGGACTGTTGAACAACTTAAGCTGTACATCAAGCAAAAATGGGAAAGAATTCCACCTGAGAATCTTAAAAAATGTGTCTCCTCAGTTCCCAAACCTTTACTGAGGGTTGTTAAAAGGAAAGGCCATGTAACACAGTGGTGAACAGGCCCTTTCCCAACTTCTTTGGCACGTGTTGCAACCATGAAATTCTAAGTTAATTATTATTTGCGAAAAAAAAATAAAGTTTATGAGTTTGAACATCAAATATCTTGTCTTTGTAGTGCATTCAATTGAATATGGGTTGAAAAGGATTTGCAAATCATTGTATTCCGTTTATATTTACATCTAACACAATTTCCCAACTCATATGGAAACGGGGTTTGTATTTAATTTGAACTTTTTTTTTTTTAAATGGTCCTCAGTAGTCACGTACAAATTTGTGTGAATTATGCAAAATTATTTAAATTTGGTCCCCCATGAACCATATTAACTCTTTTTTCCCAGGGTCCCCATTCCAAATGATAACCAGTATGTGTGTGTAGGTGTGTGTGTGTGTGTGTGTGTGTGTGTGTGTGTGTGTGTGTGTGAGAGACAGCATATATGACAAAAGATGCACATTTTACAGTTTATAACAGGGCTGATGATAGCATATACGCACCTAAAACATAAAAAAAACGTGTACGACTTACCACAACAGTTTTTTTCTGGTTGGAAATGGAATTCTTGTAGACTGAAATGTGAACAATTCTTCTGACACCGGAAGATGATACACGTGTTCTTTTTCATAGTTTGTAATTAAACTAGGGTTGTACGGTATACCGGTATTAGTATAGTACCGTGGTACTAATGAATCATATTCGGTACTATACCGCCGCTGAAAAGTATCGGTCCTCCACCCCTCCCGCGCCGCCGTCGTCGTCACGTCGTGTCATTGCTGGTTTTACGAGCAGACGAGCATGTTCGGCAGCGCACAATCACGGAGTACTTAGAAGCAGACACAGTGTGTAGACAGAAAAGGTAGAACGGACGCATTTTGGCTTAAAAACTGACGATAAAGGTGAACACCGTAGATCTCCAGTGTAAAAATGTAAACAAATGCCATTGGTGGATCTATACCAAACATCCACTGTAATGATACCAATTACAGGAGTGTATCTAGTCGATACTACTATGATTACGCCGATATTTATTGGCATCACAACATCTTCCTTCGTTTTTTAATTTGTTTTTTAATATTATGTTTATAAACTCAGGAAATATGTCCCTGCACACATGAGGACTTTGAATATGACCAATGTATGATCCTTGGTATCCGATTGATACCCAAATTTGTGGTATCATCCAAAACTAGTATAAAGTAACAAACAACAGAAGAATAAGTGATTATTACATTTTAACAGAAGTGTTGATAGAACATGTTAAAAGAGAAAATAAGCAGATATTAACAGTAAATGAACAAGTAGATTAATAATTTTCAAATTTTCTACCGCTTGTCCTTAATAATGTTGACAAAATAATAGAATGATAAATGACACAATATGTTACTGCATATGTCAGCAGACTAATTAGGAGTCTTTGTTTGTTTACTTACTGTCAAGACTTGGTCCTTGGGTTTAGTTTTTCCAGAAGGCAACGGAAAGTTGGCTCGGGCGAGACGGGAATGTAAGTACATATTTATTTTTACTATAACAAAAAGAACAAACTAAAGGCGCACACAAGGGCGGAAGTACAAAACTTGACTATAAACACAAAACTTGCACAAAGGCAGAAACTATGAACAATGAAACAAAACTTGCAAACTATGGCATGAATAAAGAAAACCTACTTGGACGAGAAAACGGCATGAAAAAGAGCAGCAAGGGTCATAAGGGTGTGTGGAGAGTGTGGGGTATGAATCCGGATGTCGCCAGAAAGACAAACTGAAAACAATGAACTTAAATACTACAGACATGATTAGTGAAAACAGGTGCGTGACTCAAAACGTGAAACAGGTGCGTGACGTGACAGGTGAAAACTAATGGTTGCTATGGTGACAAAACAAACAATAGTGCACAAAAAGTCCAAAAACAAAACCGAACATGACTAAAACAAAACATGATCACACAGACATGACACTTACTACTAAAAGACACGTTGTCTTGTATGTTTACTATTTTATTTAAGGACAAACTTGCAATAAGAAATATATGTTTAATGTACCCTAAGATTTTCTGTTCAAATAAAGCCAATAATGCAATTTTTTGTGGTCCCCTTAATTTAGAAAAAGTATCGAAAAAATTTTGGTACCGGTACCGGTACCAAAATATTGGTATCGGGACAACACTAAAGAAAACATTGACGAGTTCCGCTGCTTAATCTGACATTATATCACTTTTTACAGTGTGTAATTTGATTGAGGTCATGTGACTGCCAGGCTCTGTTTGATTGGTGAAACTGGGTCATGTGACTGTTGGTAGACGTCTCTTTAAAAAGCCAAATTAATGTGCAACTAATTGCAAGCAGTAATTAATAGATTTTGTTTCTGGCAAATGAAAAAGAAATTGAATTAGACTTAAAATCCCTTTTTATTAAACAATCAGCTACAGTCAAGAAAAGTTAAAAAAAAAAAACGTCTGATGATTGTGTGTGAAGCCTCATAAATAGCAAAGTTGAGCACAGTACAGAAGAGTGACATATGAAGACAGAATTTACTAGACTGACCAAAACGGAGACCCCGTTCAACAACATAAGCTGTATATCAAGCAAGAATGGGAAAGAATTCCACCTGAAAAGCTTCAAAAATTGGTCTCCTCAGTTCCCCAACGTTTACTGAGGGTTGTTAAAAGGAAAAAGATGAGTAAAAAAATACAATCTAGACTGGGCTCCTAAGGGGGCCTAGTCTGGATTGGGAAAAAACCTCCATGCAATGCACACATAAAGTTACATTTAATCACGACAACTCGCAACAGAGGGGCGGGGAATTGGGGCCCTGGAGGTCGACTGCTGCTATGAAGCACTGCCAGCCGTCCATCACCCAGAGGGGAAACAATCTACTAATAAAAGTTTCAATCAATCAATCAATCAAAATCAGCGAGCATTGAAGTCCTCTATTACTTTGTCACTATACTTCAGACATTTGTGACATTCACACAATTTTTTGGGGAGATTTGCGTCATGGGTTAAAGAAACTAAGCAAAATAAAAGCGGACGTTATACCGCCCACAGCCACCAGGGGGGGTTTGAATATATTTTGATGTCGACGAGCCTAGTCCTTTATTCGTGCATTACTAAATGTCAGACATTGGTGACATTCACACACAGTTTTTTTGGGGGGGGGAGATTTGCGTCACGGGTTAAAGAAACTAAGCAAAATAAAAACGGACATTAAACCGCCCACAGCCACCGGGGGGGTTTGAATATATTTTGATGTCGACTAGCCTAGTCCTTTATTTGTGCATTACCAAATTTCACATTTGTGACATTCAAACACAATTTTTGGGGGGGGAGATATTTGCGTCATGGGTTAAAGAAACTAAGCAAAATAAAAGCGGACCTTATACCGCCCACAGCCACCAAGGGGGGTTTGAATATATTTTGACGTCGACTAGCCTAGTCCTTTATTCGTGCATTACTAAATTTCAGACATTTGTGACATTTACACACAATTTTTTGGGGAGATTTGCGTCATGGGTTAAAGAAACTAAGCAAAATAAAATAGGACATTATACCGCCCACAGCCAGCCGGGGGGGGTTTGAATATATTTTGATTTTCGACTACTCTAGTCCTTTATTCGTGCATTACTAAATTTCAGATATTTGTGACATTTACACACAATTTCTTTGGGAGATTTGCGTCATGGGTTAAAGAAACTAAGCAAAATAAAAGCGGACATTATACCGCCCACAGCCACCAGGGGGGTTTGAATATATTTTGATGTCGACTACTCTAGTCCTTTATTCGTGCATTACTAAATTTCAGACATTTGTGACATTTACACACAATTTTTTGGGGAGATTTGCGTCATGGGTTAAAGAAACTAAGCAAAATAAAAGCGGACATTATACCGCCCACAGCAACCAGAGGGGGTTTGAATATATTTTGATGTCGACTAGCCTAGTCCTTTATTTGTGCATTACTAAATTTCAGACATTTGTGACATTTACACACAATTTTTTGGGAGATTTGCGTCCCCGGTTAAAGAAACTAAGCAAAATAAAAGCGGACGTTATACCGCCCACAGCCACCAGGGGGGTTTGAATATATTTTGATGTCGACTAGCCTCTGCCTTTTTTTTGTGCATTACTAAATTTCCGACATTTGTGACATTCACACACAATTTTTTGGGGGGGGAGATTTGCGTCATGGGTTAAACTAAGCAAAATAAAAGCGGACATCATACCGCCTACAGCCACCATGGGGGTGTTTGAATATATTTTGATGTCGACTAGCCTAGTTCTTTATTCGTGCATTACTAAATTTCAGACATTTGTGACATTCACACACAATTTTTTGGGGGGGGGAGATTTGCGTCATGTGTTAAAGAAACTAAGCAAAATAAAAGCGGACATTATACCGCCCACAGCCACCAGGGGGGGTTTGATTATATTTTGATGTCGACTAGTATCGTCCTTTATTCATGCATTACTAAATTTCAGACATTTGTGACACACACACAATTTTTTTGGGAGGGAGATTTGCGTCATCGGTTAAAGAAACTAAGCCAAAACAAAAGCAGACGTTATACCGACCACAGCCACCAGGGGGGTTTGAATATATGTCAATGTCGTGCATTACTAAATTTCATACATTTGTGACATTTACACACAATTTTTTGGGGAGATTTGCGTCATGGGTTAAAGAAACTAAGCAAAATAAAAGCGGACATTATACCGCCCACAGCCACCAAGGGGGGTTTGAATATATTTTGACGTCGACTAGCCTAGTCCTTTATTCGTGCATTACTAAATTTCAGACATTTGTGACATTTACACACAGTTTTTTGGGGTGGGGGGAGATTTGCGTCATGGGTTAAAGAAACTAAGCAAAATAAAAACGGACATTATACCGCCCACAGCCACCAGGGGGGGTTTGAATATATTTTGACGTCAACTAGCCTAGTCCTTTATTCGTGCATTACTAAATTTCAGACATTTGTGACATTTACACACAATTTTTTTGGGGGGGAGATTTGCGTCATGGGTTAAAGGAACTAAGCAAAATAAAAGCGGACATTATACCGCCCACAGCCACCAGGGGGGGTTTGAATATATTTTGATGTCGACTAGCCTAGTCCTTTATTCGTGCATTACCAAATTTCAGACATTTGTGACATTCACACACAATTTTATCTGAAGAAAAAAATAACATCCCCAGAGTTTAACATCACAATTTTTTTCTCTTTGCCACAGCCGAGCCTGTGGACGTGTTGAAGGTTCTGGGCTTCAAGAGCTCCCCTCAAGGAGTGAAGAAGACGCCCGGCTTCTGCCCTATGAGGAGAGGCTCCAAGCCCGACATCGCCTACCGAGTGAGCAAGACGGCTCAGATCAGCGCTCCGACCAAGCAGCTTTTCCCAGGTAAATGTCACGTTTCGCCCTAGTGAGAAGGAACAGGAGCTGGGGCTGTATTGTGTCCAATTAAGGACAACGCCCGTGCCAATGTCAATAATGAAGTGTAATTGCTGCCATCCTTGTTCTTGGCACGCTTCGCTTTTGACTCTGTCTGCCACTTTTTTATTAGACGCAGAAGGCAGCCATTATTTGTACAATACTACACTTCAAGAGCCATTTTTTTTTCCGAAACTGAAATGTAAACATGAGCATGGATCAAGAATCCCTCGAAAGCCACCACATATTTCTTCTGAACACTCTTTTTCCAGACGCGCCACTTTAACGTGGCCGGAGAGAAATCCGGTCACCCCGTTTCAATCTATTGTTATGAGAAGTCGGGAAATCTGTTACAAAGATAACTTGTCCCTAACTGTGCTGTTGGTGCTAATTATTTTTTTTAATATAGTAAAGGGTGTCAAAGTATTTTTAGCTCAGGGGCCGCACGGAGGAAAGTCCATTCCCAAGTGGGCCGGAATGGTCAAATCATGGTGTGGAGACGCTGATCTCGAAGCCGGTCCTGGCACACCCCACTTCGCTGCAGGTCTGCAGGCCACGCCCCCCCTCTACACATGGCATGACAACTTAAAAATAAAGACAACTTGTTTTCTTTGTTGTACTTTGACCAAAAATAGAACAAGCACATCCTGAAAACGTACAAATCACAAATAATCCTCTGGAGAAAACAATTCCAAGTTCGTTATAAATAATGATAAATGGGTTGTACTTGTATAGCGCTTTTCTACCTTCAAGGTACTCAAAGCGCTTTGACACTACTTCCACATTTACCCATTCACACACACATTCACACACTGATGGAGGGAGCTGCCATGCAAGGCGCTAACCAGCACCCATCAGGAGCAAGGGTGAAGTGTCTTGCTCAGGACACAACGGACATGACGAGGTTGGTACTAGGTGGGGATTGAACCAGGGACCCTCGGGTTGCGCACGGCCACTCTCCCACTGCGCCACGCCGTCCCTGAAAATTACGAGTTAATTGGTGCAGCTTCAAAAACACCATGAGCTGCAAAGCCAGGATTAAACTTTAACCTCTTAAGGCCCAAGCTGTTTGTTTAAATGTTTTTTTTATTTATCTTTGCTATTTGGGCTTATTGGACCCTAATTAGAATAAAAATTAAAAATCATCTTTTGATATGATGTACTTAGTCCATAAGTACACAAACGTGTACTTCATGTTTAGTGACATGCTAATTCTTATTTTTACACTTTTCTTTCCAAATTCCATTGTATGTTATACTCTTCTGACACCACCAGATGGCAGTATAAGTGTCCACATAAGTGGCCATACGACCCCAATTCAGTAGTGTACACAATTTTGGAAATAAGACTTAAAAGGTGCTGTCCACGCATGTGGCCACTAAGCTTTTAGAGGTTTAGCACAGGGGGGTCAAAGTAATTTTAGCTCAGGGGCCGCACGGAGGAAAATCTACTCCCAAGTGGGCCGGGATGGTAAAAATAATGGCATGATAACTTAAAAATAAAGACAACTCCAGGTTGTTTTCTTTGTTTTACTTTGGCCAAAAATAGAACAAGCGCATCCTGAAAACGTACAAATCACAAATAATCCTCTGGACAAAACACTTTGTTTGTTGACAATTCCGAGTTATTTGGTGCAGCTTCAAAAGCACGATGAGCTTACTTTGTCTCAGTATCTACAAAGCCAGGATTAAACTTTAAGCCACAGTCTTTCTGGGATTGAACAAAAAATGGCTTTTTTGCCGATATCCGATATTCCGATATTGTCCAACTCTTAATTACCGATTCCGATATCAACCGATACCGATATATACAGTCGTGGAATTAACACATTATTATGCCTAAATTTGTTGTGATGCCCCGCTGGATGCATTAAACAATGTAACAAGGTTTTCCAAAATAAATCAACTCAAGTTATGGAAAAAAATGCCAACATTATTGAAGTCACAAAGTGCATTATTTTTTTTAACATGCCTCAAAACAGCAGCTTGGAATTTGGGACATGCTCTCCCTGAGAGAGCATGAGGAGGTTGAGGTGGGCGGGGTTGAGGGGGAGGGGGTAGCGGGGGGTAGTGTAGTGTCCCGGAAGAGTTAGTGCTGCAAGGGCTTCTGGGTATTTGTTCTCTTGTGTTTATGTTGTGTTACGGTGTGGATGTTCTCCCGAAATGTGTTTGTCATTCTTGTTTGGTGTGGGTTCACAGTGTGGTGCATATTTGTAACAGTGTTAAAGTTGTTTATACGGCCGCCCTCAGTGTGACCTGTATGGCTATTGACCAAGTATGGATGCATTCACTTGTGTGTGTAAAAAGCCTGGGCATCACAACAAAATTAGGCATAATAATGTGTTAATTCCACGACTATGTTTCGGTATCGGTTGATATCGGAATCTGTAATTAGGAGTTGGACAATATCGGAATATCGGATATCGGCAAAAAAGCCATTATCGGACATCTCTACTAATAAGCAATGTAAGTACATAGGGTCCAAACATGGAAGTGTTGCCCCTATCTTAACATAAATATTCTGTTCCAGGTACAAACTTTCCCATCATAAAATGTTTCTTAAATGTACAATTTTTTAAGTACAAATTTAGTATTATTAACTATTAAATAAGTGGAAAAGGAAGAAAACTACCGTAAACATAATGATGGATAGGTGATTTGATGTGCGAAAGGCCATCAAGTTTTTAAAAAAAGTTAACGGCTGGGAAACGTAAAAACAACAAAGTTGAGTATGCTTATTTGATGCACACACAAAAAGCCAAAGAAAAATCAAAAACCTGCAGATTTAATCCTTGGATGCTCGCTGAACTGAGGTCAGAAGAGATTTGCTGCTTGACGACAGCTCCTACTGGAACATTCTGACTCGAAATTGTCCTGACATTAGAATATTTAGCCAGTGCCTTACCACAAAGACTGAAAACCGCTCGCCTCGCCTTCAAAAAAGTAATCCACCTTCCACCACTTTTTTTATTAAGATAACATGTGGTGATATTTCGGGAAGTGGAAAAAATTATGAATTGCTTGAATTTAAAATATATTTTTCTAATTTGTCAAACAATATAAATTATAGTCTCTTCAGGGTTTAACTGTGGCCATCATCAACATCTTCTATGTCAGACTATAACATGATGGACTATCATGCAAGTGTAAAAAAACCTAAAAAGACCTTAAAAAAAAAGGAAAAAAGATATATATATATATATATATATATATATATATATATATATATATATATATATATATATATATATATATATATATATATAGTTATGTATGACTGTGAAGTTTTTGTACATTAGATGAGTTAGCCGTTAGTTTAGTACGTCCGAAACGAAACTTTCTGCGCTTGTTAAAAAAAAAAAAAAACATGTAGAAGTATTTTGGAAAAATTTCCGAATTAGCCAGAGCTAATAAGATAGTTTTTTCTCAATTAGAGAGAGTGGGAATGATCTGTTCCAAGGTCAAACTTGAAGCCATCATGTAACCCTAATTGCACAGGCAATGTGTTCAAGGTATCATTTTAACGTTATTAACTGTCGTGTAAAAAGAAGTTAAAGTTAAAGTTAAAGTAGCACTGATAGTCACACACACACTAGGTGTGGTGAAATTACTCTCTTTTTTGGTGATTTTATGAATTAATCAACTAATTAATCATCAATTCCAACCCTTGATGCTGAGTGCCAAACAGGGAGGTACTGGGTCTCGTTTTTATAGTTTACATTAATGTCAGGTTATCTATCTATTAAACAAGACAAGAAGCAAGGAATTAAACAGAGTCACAGTCTCCACCACGCTCTGACGAAAGATTGTACACCTCCTCTTTTATTTGGACTTTCCCTGATTACATGGCAACAGCCGTTTCTAAGGGAGGGGGGTCATAAACAGCCATCGCCTTTAGTTACAAGACAGTTCAAAGAAAAGGTCGTAAAAACAGTTCAAAGAAAAGGTGCCTGGAGCTTGGGCAGGTCCTGCTTTCTCTCCGCTTTGTAGATCTCGGGTCAAGACAAAATCTTTCTGTGGGTTACAATACATCAAAGCTTGTTTGGTAAGATCAAAGACAGCTTTTGTCCTCTCGCAGGGCGAGCTGAACTCAATGTAACACAACGTTTTGTGATAACTTAGATACAATTATTCTGACAATTAACTACCGTATTTTTCGGACTATAAGTCGCAGTTTTTTTCATAGTTTGGCTTGGCTTCAGTGCGACTTATATATGTTTTTTTTTTAATTATTATTATTATACATTATCGGCAAGTGCAACTTATACTCCGGTGCGACTTATACTCCGCAAAATACGGTATGTGAGTTCAATCCCCGGCCAAGTCATACCAAAGACTACAAAAAATGGGACCCATTACCTCCCTGCTTGGCACTCAGCATCAAGGGTTGGAATTGGGGGTTAAATCACCAAAAATGATTCCCGGGCGCGGCCACCGCTGCTGCCCACTGCTCCCCTCACCTCCCAGGGGGTGATCAAGGGTGATGGGTCAAATGCAGAGAATAATTTTGCCACACCTAGTGTGTGTGTGACAATCATTGGTACTTGATGATGATGATTTAGATAAAAGTTAAAAAATTAAAGTGTGCATTTGACCCATTAACCTTTGTTCACCTCCTGGGAGGTGAGGGGAGCAGTGAGCAGCAGCGGTGGCCGCGCCCGGGAATAATTTTTTGGTGATTTAACCCCCAATTCCAACCCTTGATGCTGAGTGCCAAGCAGGGAGGTAATGGCTCCCATTTTCATAGACTTTGGTATGACCCGGCCGGGGTTTGAACTCACAACCTACCGACACTCTAACCTGCGCAAGTAAGTGTAAAAAGAAGTTAACCACTTTAAAATCCAACAAAACAGTGGCTTATCTTTGATAAGAGGTGATAATTCTTGTTAAAAAAAAGACGAAAAAATAAATAAATGTAAACATTTGCTTTGATGCTCGCTGAACTGAAGTCTTGCGAGACTTACTTAAGTCCCGCATGACTTAAAAGGCTGCGATGAGGTGGCGACTTGTCCAGGGTGTACCCCGCCTTCCGCCCAAATGCAGCTGAGATAGGCTCCAGCACCACTCCGCGGTAGAAAATGGATGGATGGATGACTTAAATGGCATTTTTTCCCCAGGATTTCAATGTCATTGACTCTCATGCACTGTGGTTTTCACCACCTCCAGGGGGAGTTTTTCCAGAGGACTTCTCCATCCTGTTCACCATCAAGCCCAAAGCCGGCCTCCAGTCTTTCCTGCTGTCCCTCTACAACAAGCAAGGCGTCCAGCAGCTGGGCGTGGAGGTGGGCCGTGCCCCCATCTTCCTGTACGAGGACCAGCATGGCAAGCCGGCCCCCGAGGAGTACCCCTTGTTCCGCTCCATCAACCTGGCCGACGGCAAGTAAGTCACCGCCCCCCTTGCTGGCTGTGGGTGGTCCTGGCCGGTCACTCATCTCCGTCACTTGCACAAACTTCTTTTCAAACGTGTCAAGTCTGATGCTGTCAAGTGAACTGGCAGCGCAAGGCTGAGAATTTACAATCAGCATATGTTTGTACAGCCATTGGAAGTAAATTCGATTGAGTCACACGCTGGTGGAAAATAACCCCAGAAATCATTGGGAAGCGTTGCCAATTATGCTGTTATGGCTGCTGACAAGCTACATAAACATTGCATACAATCTGGTCAACATCCCATTTTCACAGAGCAATTCAGGAAGATACTCTTTTTTTTGTTGTAACGGTGTTACAAAAAGGATCAGTTAGAATAATACATAATGTTGGATATAGAGAACATACAAACCCTTTATTTATTGAATCAAAAATACTGAAATTCCACGACATAGTGAATTTGCAAACAGCTAAAATGATACACAAAGCAAACTATAACCTGCTACCTGTCATGATCCATATATATATATATATATATATATATATATATATATATATATATATATATATATATATATATATATATATATGTATAGCTGTAATTCACTGAAATTCAAGTATTTCTTATTTTTATATATATATATATATATATATATATATGTATATATATATATATATACTGTATATATATATAATATATATATATAAATAAAACAAATACTTTAATTTCAGTGAATTACAGCTATATATATATATATATATATATATATATATATATATATATATATATATATATATATATATATATAAAACAAATACTTAAATTTCAGTGAATTACAGCTATATATATATATATATATATATATATATATATATATATATATATATGTATATATAAAAATATAAATAAAAGAAATACTTTAATTTCAGTGAATTACAGCTATATATATATATATATATATATATATATATATATATATATATATATATATATATATATATAATTATATATATATATATATATATATATATATATATGTATATATATATATATATATATATAAAATATATAATTTAATTTCAGTGAATTACAGCTATATATATATATATAGTTGTAATTCACTGAAATTCAAGTATTTATTTTATATATATATATATATATATATATATATATACAGGTATGTATATATATATATACAGGTATATATATATATATATATATATATATATATATATATATATATATATATATATATATATAAAACAAATACTTTAATTTCAGGGAATTACAACTATATATATATATATATATATATATATATAAAACAAATACTTTAATTTCAGTGAATTACAGCTATATATATATATATATATATATAATTATATATATATATATATATATATATATATAAAAGATATAATTTAATTTCAGTGAATTACAGCTATATATATATATATAGTTGTAATTCACTGAAATTCAAGTATTTATTGTATATATATATATATATATATATATATATATATATATATATATATATATATATATATATATATATATATATATATATATGTATGTACATATATATAAGAAATACTTGACGAGTAAGAAGAAGTTCTTCTTACTCGTCGTCGCCATGTCTCTTCTTTTGCTTCGTCTTCTGTTCTGATTGCCACGCTTGACTTCAATGTGTAACCGTTATTATTGTCCGGCCGGAAACGGCGCCCAGTGAAGGATGGTTTAGCAATATTGTTGTCCGGGTGGAAATCGGAAATCGGGAGAAATTCGGGAGAATGGTTGCCCTGGGAGATTTTCGGGAGAGGCACTGAAATTCGGGAGTCTCCCGGGAAGATCGGGGGGGTTGGCAAGTATGGTCCCCAGTCCTCTATCTTAACCGGGCACATAGCTCCGCCCCCTCTGAAGTCATGCGCACTCCTGCGGCAGGGAATACAAATAATTGCTATTGCGACATCCAGTGGACACATTTAGAAGAGCGGTTTCTCTCGTTCAAAAATTTCAGCTAATTTTTATACTTGGCAAAATCATCTCGGGGGCCGGATAAAACCTGTTTACGGACCTGAACCGGCCCGCGGGCTGTACGTTTGACACCCCTGCTTTAAAGTCACCATATCACATTCTTGACCACCTTATAAGTGTAAAAAGAAGGTGATTTTAACTTGATGACACGTCTTTCATAATGTCACCAAGATGTAAGGCGGAGGCTCGCAACACTTATTTTTACATCTTCTTTTTTAACACAAAACAGAACCGAAGAAGCACTCTGCACCAGGCCCAATGTCCTACTATTAAAAATGACCTGAATCCAGACCACGGGTGGGCAAACGTTTTGGCTCAGGGGCCACATTGGCTTTTGAAAATTGACAGACGGGCCGAGAGAGATCGTGATGCATTTGAAAGCATACCATATACAGTACAGGCCAAAAGTTTGGACACACCTTCTCCTCATTCAATTCTTTATTTCCATGACTATTTACATTGTAGATTGTCACTGAAGGCATCAAAGCTATGAATGAACACATGTGAAGTTATGTGTGAAATAACTGAAAACATGTTTTATATTCTAGTTTCTTCAAATTAGCCACCCTTTGCTCTGATTACTGCTTTGCACACTCTCTGCATTCTCTCGATGAGCTTCAAGCACACCTGTGAAGTGAGAACCATTTTAGGTGACTACCTCTTGAAGCTCATCGAGAGAATGCCAAGAGTGTGCAAAGCAGTAATCAGAGCAAAGGGTGGCTATTTTGAAGAAACTAGAAATATAAAACATGTTTTCATCATGCTTTGAAACAACATGCTTTTTGACAACATTTAATCAACGTCGGGTTCTGACGTTGATTTGACCATTGAATTTCGGTCATTTTCCAACCAATATTTTACAACACAAATAGAATGTTGAAACAACACGCTTTTTGACAACATTTATTCAATGTCAGGTTGTGACAATTTACAACTACAACTATTTTTGCAACGTTGTTTCAAAGTCAGTTTTAAAGGACATGTATTTATAATCAAGGTTTTATCAATGTCTTGTGCCTGCTGGGTGTGTTACACGTGTACACTCGCTTGTTACTTTACGACACATTTGAGTCTCGCTTTAACAACGTAAGGGAAAGGTGAATTTTGTTAGCGATGCATGACATTTTCTCACCATTTTTAACTGCCTTGCAAGTGTGAAAATAAACTTACCGACTTACCAACGAAACCCTGCCCTTACCTTAATCAAGTCTTTGCAAAGGAGACTGCCGTCACAAATGCATCCAGCATTTTCTTTTACCGTTTGTAAAATAAGTCAGTCACTAGAAAAAGAAAAAGAATGTAAAAAAATGTCTGTCATATATCTGCGATTACAAGTAGAGACATACTCTGACGAAAGATTGTACTTTTCTTTTATTTGGACTTTCCCTGATTACATGGCAACAGCTGTTTCTAAAGGGACAGGGGTCGTAAAAAGCCGCTGCCTTTGGTCACAAAACAGTTTTTTAAAAAAAGGTTCCTGGAGGGGGGTCAGGTCCTGCTTCCTCTCGGCTTTGTAGATCTCGGGTCAAGACAAAATCTTCCTGTGGATTACAATAGATCAAAGAAACTGACACCTTCGTGTCGCTTCCCATCCTACACGGTGGAGTTTTACAAGCCTTTTGATTGGTAAGATCAAAGACGGCTTTTGTCTGCTCGCCGGGAACTCATTGAAACACAAACTTTTGTGATAACTTAGATACAATTATTCTGACATCAACCTCTGAGATTTTGGTTTGTAAAGTTCCCACTGCCTTGTATTGCAAAAATGTAACAGGGTTGTACGGTATACCGGTATTAGTATAGTACCGCAATACTAATGAATCATATTCGGTACTATATACCGCTTCTGAAAAGTATGGGTGGATCTACGCCTAACATCCACTGTAATGATACCAAGTACAGTAGCGTATCTAATCGATACTACCATGATTATGTTGATATTTTTTGGCATCACAACATCTTTCTTTTTTTATTATTATTTTATATTATGTTTATAAATTGTTGTAGGAGATGTCTCGAAACGTCATCAGGAGTCCCGATAAAACCCGAAAATGGCAGAAAATGCATATTTTTTGAAAACTTTTTTCCGCTAAAATAAGACCCCGACCCTTACACAAAAATTCCAAAAAACGGACTTGCTTCAACAGCACAATACTGGTCCTGTAGTTGTAGGAGATGTCTCGAAACGTCATCAGGTGTCCCGATAAAACCAGAAAATGGCAGAAAATGGCTATTTTTGAAAAAAAAATTCCGCTAAAATAAGACCCCGAACCTTACACAAAAAATCCAAAAAATGGACTTGCTTCAACAGCACAATACTGGTCCTGTAGTTGTAGGAGATGTCTCGAAACGTCATCAGGAGTCCCGATAAAACCAGAAAATGGTAGAAAATGCATATTTTTTGAAAACTTTTTTCCGCTAAAATAAGACCCCGAACCTTACACAAAAATTCCAAAAAACGGACTTGCTTCAACAGCACAATACTGGTCCTGTAGTTGTAGGAGATGTCTCGAAACGTCACCAGGAGTCCTGATAAAACCCGAAAATGGCAGAAAATGCATATTTTTTGAAAACTTTTTTCCGCTAAAATAAGACCCCGACCCTTACACAAAAAATCCAAAAAATTGACTTTCTTCAACAGCAAAATACTGGTCCTGTAGTTGTAGGAGATGTCTCGAAACGTCATCAGGTGTCCCGATAAAACCCGAAAATGGCAGAAAATGCATATTTTTTGAAAACTTTTTTCCGCTAAAATAAGACCCCGACCCTTACACAAAAATTCCTAAAAACGGACTTGCTTCAACAGCACAATACTGGTCCTGTAGTTGTAGGAGATGTCTCGAAACGTCATCAGGAGTCCCGATAAAACCCGAAAATGGCAGAAAATGCATATTTTTTGAAAACTTTTTCCCGCTAAAATAAGACCCCGACCCTTACACAAAAATTCCAAAAAACGGACTTGCTTCAACAGCACAAAACTGGTCCTGTAGTTGTAGGAGATGTCTCGAAACGTCATCAGGAGTCCCGATAAAACCAGAAAATGGCAGAAAATGCATATTTTTGGAAAAAAAAATTCCGCTAAAATAAGACCCCGAACCTTACACAAAAAATCCAAAAAACGGACTTGCTTCAACAGCACAATACTGGTCCTGTAGTTGTAGGAGATGTCTCGAAACGTCATCAGGTGTCCCGATAAAACCCGAAAATGGCAGAAAATGCATATTTTTTGAAAACTTTTTTCCGCTAAAATAAGACCCCGACCCTTACACAAAAATTCCAAAAAACGGACTTGCTTCAACAGCACAATACTGGTCCTGTAGTTGTAGGAGATGTCTCGAAACGTCATCAGGTGTCCCGATAAAACCAGAAAATGGCAGAAAATGCATATTTTTGGGGAAAAAAATTCCGCTAAAATAAGACCCCGAACCTTACACAAAAAATCCAAAAAATGGACTTGCTTCAACAGCACAATACTGGTCCTGTAGTTGTAGGAGATGTCTCGAAACGTCATCAGGAGTCCCGATAAAACCAGAAAATGGTAGAAAATGCATATTTTTTGAAAACTTTTTTCCGCTAAAATAAGACCCCGAACCTTACACAAAAATTCCAAAAAACGGACTTGCTTCAACAGCACAATACTGGTCCTGTAGTTGTAGGAGATGTCTCGAAACGTCACCAGGAGTCCTGATAAAACCCGAAAATGGCAGAAAATGCATATTTTTTGAAAACTTTTTTCCGCTAAAATAAGACCCCGACCCTTACACAAAAATTCCAAAAAACGGACTTGCTTCAACAGCACAATAATGGTCCTGTAGTTGTAGGAGATGTCTTGAAACGTCATCAGGAGTCCCGATAAAACCCGAAAATGGCAGAAAATGCATATTTTTTAAAAACTTTTTCCGCTAAAATAAGACCCCGATCCTTACACAAAAATTCCAAAAAATGGACTTGCTTCAACAGCACAATACTGGTCCTGTAGTTGTAGGAGATGTCTCGAAACGTCATCAGGAGTCCCGATAAAACCAGAAAATGACAGAAAATGCATATTTTTTTAAAACTTTTTACCGCTAAAAAAAGACCCCGACCCTTACACAAAAATTCCAAAAAACGGACTTGCTTCAACAGCACAATACCGGTCCTGTAGTTGTAGGAGATGTCTCGAAACGTCATCAGGAGTCCCGATAAAACCAGAAAATGGCAGAAAATGCATATTTTTGGAAAAAAAAATTCCGCTAAAATAAGACCCCGAACCTTACACAAAAAATCCAAAAAACGGACTTGCTTCAACAGCACAATACTGGTCCTGTAGTTGTAGGAGATGTCTCGAAACGTCATCAGGTGTCCCGATAAAACCCGAAAATGGCAGAAAATGCATATTTTTTGAAAACTTTTTTCCGCTAAAATAAGACCCCGACCCTTACACAAAAATTCCAAAAAACGGACTTGCTTCAACAGCACAATACTGGTCCTGTAGTTGTAGGAGATGTCTCGAAACGTCATCAGGTGTCCCGATAAAACCAGAAAATGGCAGAAAATGCATATTTTTGGGGAAAAAAATTCCGCTAAAATAAGACCCCGAACCTTACACAAAAAATCCAAAAAATGGACTTGCTTCAACAGCACAATACTGGTCCTGTAGTTGTAGGAGATGTCTCGAAACGTCATCAGGAGTCCCGATAAAACCAGAAAATGGTAGAAAATGCATATTTTTTGAAAACTTTTTTCCGCTAAAATAAGACCCCGAACCTTACACAAAAATTCCAAAAAACGGACTTGCTTCAACAGCACAATACTGGTCCTGTAGTTGTAGGAGATGTCTCGAAACGTCACCAGGAGTCCTGATAAAACCCGAAAATGGCAGAAAATGCATATTTTTTGAAAACTTTTTTCCGCTAAAATAAGACCCCGACCCTTACACAAAAATTCCAAAAAACGGACTTGCTTCAACAGCACAATAATGGTCCTGTAGTTGTAGGAGATGTCTTGAAACGTCATCAGGAGTCCCGATAAAACCCGAAAATGGCAGAAAATGCATATTTTTTAAAAACTTTTTCCGCTAAAATAAGACCCCGATCCTTACACAAAAATTCCAAAAAATGGACTTGCTTCAACAGCACAATACTGGTCCTGTAGTTGTAGGAGATGTCTCGAAACGTCATCAGGAGTCCCGATAAAACCAGAAAATGACAGAAAATGCATATTTTTTTAAAACTTTTTACCGCTAAAAAAAGACCCCGACCCTTACACAAAAATTCCAAAAAACGGACTTGCTTCAACAGCACAATACCGGTCCTGTAGTTGTAGTAGATGTCTCGAAACGTCATCAGGTGTCCCGATTAAACCCGGAAATGGCAGAAAATGCATATTTTTTAAAAACTTTTTCCCGCTAAAATTACATAAAAATTCCAAAAAACGGACTTGCTTCAACAGCACAATACTGGTCCTGTAGTTGTAGGAGATGTCTCAAAACGTCATCAGGAGTCCCGATAAAACCAGAAAATGGCAGAAAATGCATATTTTTTGAAAACTTTTCCCGCTAAAAAAAAGACCCTGACCCTTACACAAAAATTCCAAAAAACGGACTTGTTTCAACAGCACAATACTGGTCCTGTAGTTGTAGGAGATGTCTTGAAACGTCATCAGGAGTCCCGATAAAACCCGAAAATGGCAGAAAATGCATATTTTTTGGAAAAAAAATTCCGCTAAAATAAGACCCCGAACCTTACACAAAAAAATCCCAAAAATGGACTTGCTTCAACAGCACAATACTGGTCCTGTAGTTGTAGGATATGTCTCGAAACGTCATCAGGAGTCCCGATAAAACCCGAAAATGGCAGAAAATGCATATTTTTTGGAAAAAAATTACCGCTAAAATAAGACCCCGAACCTTACACAAAAAATCCAAAAAATGGATTTTCTTCAACAGCACAATACTGGTCCTGTAGTTGTAGGAGATGTCTCGAAACGTCATCAGGTGTCCCGATAAAACCCGAAAAAGGCAGAAAATGCATATTTTTTGAAAACCTTTTCTCACTAAAAAAAGACCCCGACCCTTACACAAAAAATCCAAAAAACGGACTTGCTTCAACAGCACAATACTGGTCCTGTAGTTGTAGGAGATGTCTCGAAACATCATCAGGAGTCCCGATAAAACCAGAAAATGGCAGAAAATGTATATTTTTTGAAAACTTTTTCCCGCTAAAAAAAGACCCCGACCCTTACACAAAAATTCCAAAAAACGGACTTGCTTCAACAGCACAATACCGGTCCTGTTGTTGTAGGAGATGTCTCGAAACATAATCAGGAGTCCCGATAAAACCAGAAAATGGCAGAAAATGCATTAAAAAAAAAAAAAAAACTCCGCTAAAATAAGACCTCGACCCTTACACAAAAATTCAAAAAAACAGACTTGCTTCAACAGCCCAATACTGGTCCTGTAGTTGTAGGACATGTCTGGAAACGTCATCAGGAGTCCCGATAAAACCCGAAAATGGCAGAAAATGCATATTTTTTGAAAAAAAATTCCGCTAAAATAAGACCCCGAACCTTACACAAAAAATCCAAAAAATGGACTTGCTTCAACAGCACAATACTGGTCCTGTAGTTGTAGGAGATGTCTCGAAACGTCATCAGGAGTCCCGATAAAACCAGAAAATGGTAGAAAACGCATATTTTTTGAAAACTTTTTCACTAAAATAAGACCGACCCTTACACAAAAATTCCAAAAAACGGACTTGCTTCAGCAGCACAATACTGGTCTTGTAGTTGTAGGAGATGTCTCGAAACGTCATCAGGAGTCCCGATAAAACCCAAAAATGGCAGGAAATGCATATTTTTGGGGAAAAAAATTCCACTAAAATAAGACCACCGAACCTTACACAAAAATTCCAAAAATCGGACTTGCTTCAACAGCACAATACTGGTCCTGTAGTTGTAGGAGATGTCTCGAAACGTCATCAGGAGTCCCGATAAAACCCGAAAATGGCAGAAAATGCATATTTTTGGAAAAGTGTTTTCCGCTGAAATAAGACCCCGACCCTTACACAAAAATTCCAAAAAACGGACTTGCTTCAACAGCACAATACTGGTCCTGTAGTAGTAGGAGATGTCTCGAAACGTCATCAGGAGTCCCGATAAAACCAGAAAATGCATATTTTTGGAAAAAAAAATCCGCTAAAATAAGACCCCGACCCTTACACAAAAATTCCAAAAAACGGACTTGCTTCAACAGCACAATACCGGTCCTGTAGTTGTAGGAGATGTCTCGAAACGTCATCAGGTGTCCCGATTAAACCCGAAAATGGTAGAAAATGCATATTTTTGGAACTGGACACATGAGGACTTTGAATATGACCAATGTATGATCCTGTAACTACTTGGTATCGGATTGATGCCCAAATTTGTGATATCATCCAAAGCTAATGTAAAGTATCAAACAACAGAAAAATAAGTGATTATTACATTTTAACAGAAGTGTAGATAGAACATGTTAAAAGAGAAAGTAAGCAGATATTAACAGTAAATGAACAAGTAGGATTAATGATATAATTTCTACCACTTGTCCTTAATAATTTTGACAAAATAATAGAATGGGAAATGACACAATATGTTACTGCATATGTCAGCAGACTAAATTAGGAGCCTTTGTTTGTTTACTTACTACTAAAAGACAAGTTGTCTTGTATGTTCACTATTTTATTTAAGGACAAACTTGCAATAAGAAACATATGTTTAATGTACCCTATAGGGAACATTATCACAATTTCAGAATTGTTAAAACCATTAAAAATCAGTTCCCAGTGGCTTATTATATTTTTCGAAGTTTTTTTCAAAATGTTACCCATCACGCAATATCCCTAAAAAAAGCTTCAAAGTGCCTGATTTTAACCATCGTTATATACACCCGTCCATTTTCCTGTGACGTCACATAGTGAAGCCAACACAAACAAACATGGCGGAAAGAACAGCAAGCTATAGCGACATTAGCTCGGATTCAGACTCGGATTTCAGCGGCTTAAGCGATTCAACAGATTACGCATGTATTGAAACGGATGGTTGTAGTGTGAAGGCAGGTAGCGAAAACGAAATTGAAGAAGAAACTGAAGCTATTGAGCCATATCGGTTTGAACCGTATGCAAGCGAAACCGACGAAAACGACACGACAGCCAGCGACACGGGAGAAAGTGAGGACGAATTCGGCAATCGCCTTCTAACCAACGATTGGTATGTGTTTGTTTGGCATTAAAGGAAACTAACAACTATGAACTAGGTTTACAGCATATGAAATACATTTGGCAACAACATGCACTTTGAGAGTGCAGACAGCCCAGTTTTCATCAATAAATATATTCTGTAGACATACCCTCATCCGCGCTCTTTTCCTGAAAGCTGATCTGTCCAGTTTTGGAGTTGATGTCAGCAGGCCAGGGAAGCTAGGGTCGATAGGGGGTTTAGCTCGCTCGTCTGCGGGAACAAACTGCCGCCATTGCTTGCCGTGCTACCAAGGTCCTTTGTCCCTGAATTGCTCACACACTCCGGCAGATTCAATGGGGGTCTGGCGGCAGATTTCTTTTACTTTTTCGTTGGAAATGCATCTGCTTTGAGTGTCGCAGGATATCCACACATTCTTGCCATCTCTGTCGTAGCATAGCTTTCGTCGGTAAAGTGTGCGGAACAAACGTCCAATTTCTTGCCACTTTCGCATCTTTGGGCCACTGGTGCAACTTGAATCCGTCCCTGTTCGTGTTGTTACACCCTCCGACAACACACCGACGAGGCATGATGTCTCCAAGGTACGGAAAAAAGTCAAAAAAACGGAAAATAACAGAGCTGATTTGACTCGGTGTTTGTAATGCGTTTGAGAAAATGGCGGATTGCTTCCCGATGTGACGTCACAACGTGACGTTATCGCTCCGAGAGCGAATAATAGAAAGGCGTTTAATTCGCCAAAATTCACCCATTTAGAGTTCGGAAATCGGTTAAAAAAATATATGGTCTTTTTTCTGCAACATCAAGGTATACATTGACGCTTACATAGGTCTGGTGATAATGTTCCCCTTTAAAATAAACCCAATAATGCAATTTTTTGTGGTCCCCTTTATTTAGAAAAGTAGCGAAATAATTTTGGTACCAAAATATTGGTATCAGGACAACACTAAACTGTCTACATCAATGTCGTTGGTGT
Organism: Nerophis lumbriciformis; assembly: GCF_033978685.3. Classification (NCBI taxonomy): domain Eukaryota; kingdom Metazoa; phylum Chordata; class Actinopteri; order Syngnathiformes; family Syngnathidae; genus Nerophis; species Nerophis lumbriciformis. The sequence goes on along the minus strand of NC_084566.2, from coordinate 34,166,640 downwards.
GTCGGTCAGGTGGCATCGTGTTGCTATCAGCGTGGAGAAGAAGAGCGTCACCATGATCGTGGACTGCAAGAGGAAGGTCACCAAGCCGTTGGGCCGAGGCCAGCAGGCCGCCATCAACACAGAGGGCATCGCCGTCTTCGGCACCAGAATCTTGGATGACCAAGTCTTTGAGGTATGACGAGATTGTTGCTTCCTTCCTGCGTCTGGCTGCTTTTTCCTGCTCTGGAACGTTCGGGAGCTACTTAAATTGTCACCGGACAAGATTGATAATGTTGTAAAGTTGGTCGGGCAAGACAGTATTGGCCCACACTATTATTTTGTCTTTTTGTATGTACTTTGGAGGAATATGCACGTTTCTTCCATTCTGCTCGAAAGCTAAGCTAATCTTAGCACTACCTATATTTATGCTGAGTTAAACTTAAAGGGGAACATTATCACAATTTCAGAAGGGTTAAAACCATTAAAAATCAGTTCCCAGTGGCTTATTTTATTTTTCGAATTTTTTTAAAAATTTTACCCATCACGCAATATCCCTAAAAAAAAGCTTCAAAGTGCCTGATTTTAACCATCGTTATATACACCCGTCCATTTTCCTGTGACGTCACACAGTGATGCCAATACAAACAAACAGCAAGGTATAGCGACATTAGCTCGGATTCAGACTCAGATTTCAGCGGCTTAACACTGTCTGATAAGATAATTACTAACAATTATGAACTAATTTTACAGCATATGAAATACATTTGGCAACAACATGCACTTTGAGAGTGCAGACAGCCCATTTCAGGCGCGCTAAGAACATATATTTTTCCACGATTTCAGCACTCAGGTTAACCATACCTAAATAGACACAAAATACTGCATTACACAAGACTAGACTCGAATGATTGAAAAAAATAAATGTTTTTAAGCTAAATTATTGGTAAACACAGTTTATGTATAATAATTTACGTAAAACCGCGAGTAATGAATACATTTTTCATCAATTAATATATTCTGTAGACATACCCTCATCCGCTCTCTTTTCCTGAAAGCTGATCTGTCCAGTTTTGGAGTTGATGTCAGCAGGCCAGGGAAGCTATGGTCGATATTCTTCTCTTGATCATCTTCAGTGGCATAAGGGACGGTGTGAGCCAAGACATCCAGGGGGTTTAGCTCGCTCGTCTGCGGGAACAAACTGCCGCCATTGCTTGCCGTACTACCGAGGCCCTTTGTCCCTGAATTGCTCACACACTCCGGCAGATTCAATGGGGGTCCGGCGGCAGATTTCTTTGACTTTATCGTTGGAAATGCATCTGCTTTGAGTGTCGCAGGATATCCACACATTCTTGCCATCTCTGTCGTAGCATAGTTTTCGTCGGTAAAGTATGCGGAACAAACGTGCAATTTCTTGCCACTTTCGCATCTTTGGGCCACTGGTGCAACTTCAATTCGTCCCTGTTCGTGTTGTTACACCCTCCGACAACACACCGACGAAAGTGAGAAAATGGCGGATTGCTTCCCGATGTGACTTCCCGATGTTCCCCTTTAATGCTTCAATTCTCCATGTCAAGGTAAACACAGAAATCCCAGTCTTTTTGCTAAAATGAACTATTCAAGCCTTAATGCTTTACAAAATGTTTAGCTTAACTCAACGCTACCTGGCATGCTAAACTAAACCCCATCTTTTCCAGTATACAACTCGTTAGCTATAGCCTCCATGTTATGATAATTCAGCTCTTGCGGCTTTCATGCTGAGTGGAATTCAAATCTGTTTTTAGCTTTCATGAAAAGCTCAACTTTCCGACAAGCTAAATTCAGCATGTACTGGAAATTATACTGAGTTGAAATGAACATTTCTCCGCCTTCTTGTTCAGCTATGTGCCACTTTGCTAAGCTAACCCCAATTTTGGCTAAATCAGACACAACTGAACTTTTTTTAGCCTTAATCTCTGTGGCCTAGAGTAGTGGTCATCATGTAGGCCGCTCAGTCAGGAGATCGAGGTTCGACTCTGGCTGGAGTTACTTATGTTCTACCCGTGGAACTACCAGCTCCCCCCCACTGTCCAAAAATATGCATGTTAGGTTAATTGTAGCAAGGAATCAGGCAGAGACAGCGTTCAATTTAGCTCATGAGGAGAAAGAATGGAGCTGCACACTCAGTTACAGTCTAACCCTACGCTCTGAGGAACAGTCCACGCGTTCCTCTATTTATTCAGTTTGGGAGTTCCCTAGTTACATGCTGAGGCTGCTTCTAAAGGGAGGGGTCACACATTATGCAAGCAGCTACAGTGCGCACAATATGTGACATAATGTGATGGGGGCCTTGTGATTGACAACACTACTACTAATGGTAACAAAAGCTGGTGTTCTTGTTATATGTTTTGCTTTGAAAAATGTTACAAAAGTTGCAAAAACTCTTTGTTTTAAAGTAGCTTGCATTCCTTGAATCCTTAAAATGACGTTTTCGAGCATTTAATTGACATGATTCATGTTTTTTAAAAGGGTTTGAAAAAGTCGCCTACAGCTGTTTAATTTGTCTTGAGTTCGCTTGTAAAGTGAGACGTTTATAGGCCAGAGCAATATTCACTTTGTTAGCACGCATTTTAAACACACAACTCTGGAAATGCTTTAATGGCACTGACTTAATAAATTGTGCGAGTGGAACCTACTGTATGTGTTGAAGCGCTCGCAACAGACACGCTTTGAAGTGTGAATTATGAATGCGGGATAAAGTGAAGCAGCCTGTGAGTTCTTAGGTCAGAGTTGACTTTTTCCACAGATGTCATCTTCTTCTTCTTCTTTTAAGGCGAGCTCTTGCATGCTGACACGTAGCGCCAGGATAAGGAAATATAGCATGGTTAACTGAGGCAATAAAAAACGGAGTTTGGAAAGAATGCCAGAGTGAAAGCCGCAGTCATCTGAGATTGTAATTAAGGTAATTATGAGTTCGGGGGAGAATAGCGCAGCAAACACTTTTTATCCAAGTGTTATCTGGTTTCAACACTCCATATAAAGACATGTTTGGCTTTTTGTTTGCATATATACCCTTCAGATTTAACCCCTCGTTGAGGCAAAACATTTTTTTTTTCTTTCAAATTATTTAGCAGATTTTGCTTGCACCTGGGGATAGGTTGATTGGCAACACTAAATTGGCCCCAGTTTGTGAATGTGAGTTAAAGTTAAAGTTAAAGTGCCAATGATAATCACACACACACTAGGTGTGGTGAAATTTGTCCTCTGCATTTGACCCATCCCCTTGTTCACCCCCTGGGAGGTGAGGGGAGCAGTGAGCAGCAGCGGTGCCGCGCCCGGGAATCATTTTTGGTGATTTAACCCCCAATTCCAACTCTTGATGCTGAGTGCCAAGCAGGGAGGTAATGGGTCCCATTTTTATAGTCTTTGGTATGACTTGGCCGGGGTTTCAACTCACAACCTACCGATCTCAGTGGCCCACTAGGCCACTGAGTGAATAATAATAATAATAATAATAATAGATTTTATTTGTAAAAAGCACTTTACATTGAGTAAACAACCTCAAAGTGCTACAGTGTATTAAAAAATAAATACAATAAAAATAAAAATATATAAAAAATAAATAAAAAATGGAACAGCTAAATAGCTAAAACTAGTATGCATATATCTAAAAAAAAGGCTTTTTTTCAAAAGAAGGGTTTTTAAGCCTTTTTTTAAAAGCATCCACAGTCTGTGGTGCCCTCAGGTGGTCAGGGAGAGCGTTCCACAGACTGGGAGCGTAGCTTTGTTTTTGGAGGAGGTTAGCCTGTCCGGAGCGGAGGTGTCGTGTGGAGGATTTGGGGGTGAGCAGTTCTTTGAGGTAGAGGGGGGCATCTCCATGGAGGCACTGGTGGGTTAGTAGGGAGACTTTGAATTCAATCCTGAGTGGAACAGGAAGCCAGTGAAGGGATTTGAGAGTTGGTGTGATATGGTCGTATTTCCGCACTCTCATCAGGATCCTAGCAGCACTATTCTGTATGTATCGCAGCTTCTGGATGTTCTTGCTGGGGGATCCCGACAAAAAGTGCGTTGCAGTAGTTGAATGTTGTCTGTCTATCTGTGATGAGGTGGCGACTTGTCCAGGGTATACCCCGCCTACCGCCCGAATGCAGCTGAGACAGGCTCCAGCACCCCCTAGCCACCCCGAACGGGACAAGCGGTAGAAAATGGATGGATGGATGCTTCGATGCTAGCTTATGTAGCCGAGGATCGGACCGCCAAGTGCCCTGCCTTCGGCTGCCGCCCAGCTCGCATTGCATCCGACCTCTATGGCCCCTGCTATGGGTGGTGAGCCCATTGGAGGGGGGACCCACGTTGCCTCTTCCGGCCCGGCCACCAGGCGCTCGCCATTGTGCCGCACCTCCGGGCCTGGCTCCAGAGGGAAATCCAAGTCCTTAATCTTTATTCTTCATAAACGGTCTTCGAGCTGCTCTTTCTCTGATCCCTCACCTAGGACCAGTTTGTCTTGGGAGACCCTACCAGGGGGCATAAAGCCCCCCGGAAAAACATAGAAAAACATCTGGTCAGGATGCCACCCGAACGCCTCCCTACGGAGGTGTTTCGGGCACGTCCGACCGGTAGGAGGCCACGGGGAAGACCCAGAACACGTTGGGAAGACTATGTCTCCCGGCTGGCCTGGGAACGCCTCGGGAGAAGCCGGGTGGAGCTGGACGAAGTGGCTAGGGAGAAGGAAGTCTGAGCTTCCGTGCTTAGGCTGCTGCCCCTGGACAATATAGAAAACATCTGGTCAGGATGCCACCTGAACGCTTCCCTAGGGAGGTGTTTCGGACACGTTCGACCGGTAGGAGGACACGGGGAAGACCCAGGACACGTTGGGAAGGCGTTCCCGGCTGGTCTGGGAACGCCTCGGGATCCCCCAGGAGGAGCTGGACGAAGTGGCTGGGAAGAGGGAAGTCTGGGCTTCGGATAAGCTAAGAAGATGGATGGATGGATGTATGCTTTGATGCTAAGCTAAACTCTACTCTTGTATCCTTCATGCTAGGCCATTCCTTCTCAAATAGTGGGGCGACCCCCCACTGGGAAGGCGCGGTGTGACCTTGGGGAACATGCTTTTTTTATATGATGAAGTGTATGTAGTATTTTGATTTTGTATGAAATATAATTATAACAATTTTATAGACAAATTACAATGTATTGTCCCAATGGAGAGTGTGTGTTTCTTCTTCCTTGAGGGGGGCGTAACAGAAAATAATTGAGAGTTCCCACAAAGTTCCCATATTTTGTAATGCAAATATTGATAGGTAGGGTAGCTAAAAAAAAAGACCAGTAGCCGCTACTGGCAAAATATAACTATTTTAGCCTTCACTGGTTAGAGTGTCCGCCCTGAGATCGGCGGGTCGTGAGTTCAAACCCCGGCCGAGTCATACCAAAGACTATAAAAATGGGACCCATTACCTCCCTGCTTGGCACTCAGCATCAAGGGTTGGAATTGGGGGTTAAATCACCAAAATGATTCCCGAGCGCGGCCACCGCTGCTGCTCACTGCTCCCCTCACCTCCCACGGGGTGGATCAAAGGGATGGGTCAAATGCAGAGAATAATTTCGCCACACCTAGTGTGTGTGTGACAATCATTGGTACTTTTTAACTGTATTGTAGCCGTCATGCTGGGATAAACTCTACTGTTGACATTCTTGATACATGAACTGAAGTCCCTTAGCCTAAATTAAACAATTGTATCCTTCCTGCTAAGCTAAAATCAAGAGTTGTGTCTCAATTAGTGAATGCACGCTCAAAATGTATAGAATATGCACGGAAATTAGTGAATTGAGACAAAGTATAAATAGCCTTTACGTTAAACTAAATTCAACTCTTAACTGAGTGTTGTTGTTTTGTGTCAGGTTCAAACACTGATGACATGTATTAAACAAGACAAGAAGCAAGGAATTAAACAGAGACAGAATTAAATTTGGCTCAATGAGGAGAAACGCGTAGACACTGTACCCTTGCACAGTGTCGTCCCGCGCTCCTGACGAAAGATTGTACGCCTCCTCTTTTATTTGGACTTCCCCTGATTACATGGCAACAGCTGTTTCTAAAGGGACGAGGGTTGTAAACAGCCATCCCCTCTGATTACAAAACAGTTAAAAAAAGGTCGTAAAACAGTTCAGAGAAAAGGTCGCCTTGAGGAGAGTCAGGCCCTGCTTCCTTTCCGCTTTGTGGTTCTCGGGTCAAGACAAAATATTTGTGTGGATTACAATACATCAAAGAAACAGAACACCTTCCTGTTGCTTCCCATCCTACACAGTGGAGTTTTACAAGCCTTCTTCTTGGTAGGATCAAAGACGGCTTTTGTCTGCTCGCCGGGAACTCATTGAAACACAAAGTTTTGTGATAACTTCGATACAATTATTCTGACATTTTATGAGACAACAGCAAACATTTGATAGCTTTTCTTATAATAGCCTCTAACTCATTGTAGGCCTACTGTATATGTTCATAAAGGTCAAAATGGAGTACACATAATTGCAACCCATATACTTTTTACGTTAGGGACTGACTGCTGTTTTTGGACGTGGTCATCGTACCATCAGTACACCTTTTTAAAAACGTCAAATCGTAAGCAGCTGGAAAGAAACAACATGTGTTTACGCTCAACAGGCCGATAGATTGCACATTGCCTCCTGTTTTTCTGTGCACACGAGAAAAGTAAAAGTAAAGTAAAGTGGTTGCGATGGCAGAAGCAGGTGTCGACACTTGGAAGCAGAGGAAGGGTTTGAGTGAATAATGATCAGCATGTGCCCGAGAATCCACAGCTGTTAGACAGATAACATGCACATCTCCCAATAATAACTCAACATTTTCTTTCAATGTTACGCTTTAAAAAAGCAATCCTTTGATGCTTGCTGATTTAGGACTCGGTCGATATGTTTTCGGTCAGACTTTTAGGTGCGTATTTTCTCTACGAAGACCATTCCACCAAATCTTTCTTGTTAAATAAATCTAAATTCCTGTCTCTAAATCTGATAATACACACATTGAACTACTCAAAATGTGTAATGGCCCACCTCAGGAAACTTTATTTTATTTTTTTTACAAGGTTCTGAAGCCAAAGAGGACTTATTTGCGTAAGCAGACTAAAAGACCGAGGCGTTCCCAGGCCAGCCGGGAGACGTAGTCTACCCAACGTGTCCTGGGTCTTCCCCGTGGCCTCCTACCGGTCGGACGTGCCCTAAACACCTCCCTAGGGAGGAGTTCAGGTGGCATTCTGACCAGATCGTACAGGGAGCGGACCGCCACAATCAGACAGTCCGATGCCCTATACTCTCTGAGCACTCCCCACAGGACTTCCCGAGGGACACGGTCGAATGCCTTCTCCAAGTCCACAAAGCCCATGTAGACTGGTTGGGCAAACTCCCATGCACCCTTTGTTCCCGACCTCTGCTTTAAGATGTAGATGCGATGGCGTGGTCTTTTTCAAAATCAATTCTTGAATTTTTTTAATACATTCTCAATCATAACAAATAAGAATCACAATTTTTCCGGCACCCGTAGAACTTACCGTTACTCCCCCTGGACTCCAGAAGTTCTAAATGATGCAGCTTCCTGCGAACCATGTGACTTGTAATATTGTGTAAGGACTGAGTGAAAACCCAAGGATGCGAAAAAAAGTATGAATTTTAACTTAAAGTTTTATAAAGGAAAAAACTAGTAGTTGGGATAAGGAGTAAGAAATATGGCCGCCCATCCCTATACGCAGATGATGTGCCCTGCGCAGAGCGCTTTATATGGAATTATACCGCAAAGCGTTTTTAGACCCTTCCTGCTCTGTCACTAATACAAATATGATGGGAAATGACCCGGTACATATTTTCTTGTACTTTAAAGCAGTCATACTGTTTTGATCCATGAACTTACCATGAATTGATTAACGTGGACCCCGACTTAAACAAGTTGAAAAACTTATTGGGGTGTTACCATTTAGTGGTCAATTGTACGGAATATGTACTGTACTGTGCAACCTACTAATACAAGTTTCAATCAATCAATCAATCCCTGGTTGGAGTTGTTTCAGGAAGGCTTGCAGAATTTACGTTTTAAGTTAAAGTCAAAGTACCACTGATAGTCGCACACACACTAGGTGTGGTGAAATTACCCTCTGCATTTGACCCATCCCCTCGTTCCACCCCCGGGGGTGTGAGGGGAGCAGTGAGCAGCAGCGGTGGCCGCGCTGGGGATTTTATTTAGCGTAAATGTGTTGTTTTCCACTAAGAAATTAATTATTCGACAATTTCTTACCCAAGTTTGATGAAAATAGTATAAAAATAATTTGACATGAAAAATGTGGAACATTTTATAATGGGGTGCGGGGGGTTCCAAATAGAATTCTGCTTAGAACCCCAATTTAGCCAGGGGCACACATATGCAAAAAATAAAAAAATTCCGAAGAATGTTTATACTTTGTATTTTCCTAATATTAGGAAGCTGGCGTACACTGCAAAAAGTCAGTGCTCAAAAACAAGAAAAAACAAAACAAAAATTAGGGGTATTTTATTTGAACTAAGCAAAATTATCTGCCCATAGAACAAGAAAATTTGGCTTGTCAAAAACAAGTAAAATTAGCTAACCTCAATGAACCCAAAAATACCTTAAAATAAGTATATTCTCACTAATAACAAGTGCACTTTTCTTAGTAGAAAAAAAAGAGACCTTTTTGCTCAATATGTTGAAAAATATTCTTAAATGAAGTAAATGCTAGTGCCATTATCTTGACGCAATGATATGCGCTCGGCATCTCGCTTGAAGTAAGAAATTATTACTTTAAAAGAGTAGTTTTATACTTGTGAGTGTTGATGACACAGCTTTGCAACAGTTGATATTCTAGTTTCAAGCATGTTTTACTCAATATAGGTCATACAATCTCAGCAACAAGCTGTAATATCTTACTGAGATCATTTAGGACCAAAACACTTAAAGGCCTACTGAAATGCGATTTTCTTATTTAAACGGGGATAGCAGGTCCATTCTATGTGTCATACTTGATCATTTTGCGATATTGCCATATTTTTGCTGAAAGGATTTAGTAGAGAACATCGACCATAAAGTTCGCAACTTTTGGTCGCTGATAAAAAAAGCCTTGCCTGTACCGGAAGTAGCAGACGAGTAGCGTGACGTCACAGGTTGTGGAGCTCCTCACATCTGCACATTGTTTACAATCATGGCCACCAGCAGCGAGAGCGATTCGGACCGAGAAAGCGACGATTTCCCCATTAATTTGAGCGAGGATGAAAGATTTGTGGATGAGGAAAGTGAGAGTGAAGGACTAGAGGGCAGTGGGAGCGATTCAGATAGGGAAGATGCTGTGAGAGGCGGGTGGGACCTGATATTCAGCTGGGAATGACTAAAACAGTAAATAAACACAAGACATATATATACTCTATTAGCCACAACACAACCAGGCTTGTATTTAATATGCCACAAATCAATCCCGCATAACAAACACCTCCCGTCCATATAACCCGCCAATACAACTCAAACACCCGCACAATACACTCAATCCCACCGCCCAAAGTACCGTTCATCTCCCCAAAGTTCATACAGCAAAAGTCCCCAAAGTTACATACGTGACATGCACATAGCGGCACGCACGTACGGGCAAGCGATCAAATGTTTGGAAGCGTACTCACGGTACCGTGTCTGCGTATCCAACTCAAAGTCCTCCTGGTAAGAGTCTCTGTTGTCCCAGTTCTCCACAGGCAAATGGTAAAGATTGACTGTCATCTTTCGGGAATGTAAACAATGAAACACCGGCCGTGTTTGTGTTGCTGAAGTCGGCCGCAATACACCGCTTCCCACCTACAGCTTTCTTCTTTGCTGTCTCCATTGTTCAGTGAACAAATTGCAAAAGATTCACCAACACAGATGTCCAGAATACTGTGGAATTTTGCGATGAAACAGACGACTTAATAGCTGGCCACCATGCTGTCTCAAAATATCCTCTACAATCCTACCGAGACGTTTTCAGCAGGATATGTCGCGCAAAATTTAAAATTGCACTTTAGTAAGGCATGTGTTGCAATGTTAAGATTTCATCATTGATATATAAACTATCAGACTGTGTGGTCGGTAGTAGTGGGTTTCAGTAGGCCTTTAAAACAAGTAAAATATGCTAACATAAAATCTGCTTAGTGAGAAGAATTATCTTATCGGACAGAAAATAAGCAAATATCACCCTTATTTGAGATATTTCATCTTACTTAGATTTCAGTTTTTGCAGTGTAGACAACAAATGCTATTTTTTCAGTGTTTAAGGTCATTCAAATTAATCTTTCAAATTGTATACATTTAATATATAATCAAATCAATGAATAGGGCACTTAAAATATCATTTTACGGTTAATTGTATTGTGCATGTATACATCTTATTTCCTGGCGAATTAAATCCAGATTTTACCATTTGATAGCAATTCAAATAATGCAGGCCACACATTTAAAAGAAATCTGTAAAGTATTACACGTACACACACACATCTTCCCTTCACACCATCACTGCCTCTGGGTTAATTGTTGTCCTTGTACACTTCCGAAATTCCATCTGTGGAAATCTACTCCCTCCCAGCTTCGACCTCTTTTCTTGCTGGTACAGACGTGGCCGCACAAGAAAACAAAAATAAAATAGCTGCGCCACTATGCTCATACTGTACAATCATCAGTGTGAACATCTGGGCCCTGATTGGTGTCATGGACGGGTCAGGGTGACATCATCACATTTTCCCTTTTGCATCAAAACACAGTTGCAGGCAAAGACGGAGAAGCATGTGGGCCACGCTTAGTGAGCTGGACTTGGTCATATGTAAATAATGTCCAACAGTGGCGTCATTCACCAATGGGATTACTGTCGTCAATTAAACAGCAGTTTTTGGGCATTGTTTCACCTCTTTCAACCTTTCTTTAAAGACTTCAGAATTGGAAAAAGTCCCATTTTGTTGGATTTTCACCAATTTCAACCCTAATTGGAAGTGTGTTAGCCTTGACGCTGGAATTCAGACAGTTCAAGGGAACACGTCAATTTTTATTTCTCTAGTTTTAATGCTAACGAGCTGTGTTTGTCCATGTCTTTCTTAGACAGAGTGTCTCCAACAAGCGTTATCTCTATTCCAGTGGTTCTTAACCTTGTTTGAGGTACCGAAGCCCACCAGTTTCATATGCAACATTTACCGAACCCTTCTTTAGTGAAAAATAAAATGTTTATTTTTTTCAAATTCAAGACAAAGTTATATGTTTTTGGTAACACTTTAGTACGGGGAACATATTCTAAGTAACAAAGACTTAATTTAGAGTTATTTGGTTAGGGTTAGGGCAGGGGTCGGCAACCCGCGGCTCCGGAGTCGCATGCGGCTCTTTGATCACTCTGATGCGGCTCAGCAGCTTACTTGCTGAACCCCCCCCCCCATTTCCCGTGAGACTTCCGGATTTCAGTGCCTCTCGCAGAAAACTCCCGGGATTAATATTCACCGATTTTCACCCTTACAGCTATAATAAGGGCGTGCCATGATGGTACAACATTTGGCGCCCTCTACAATCTGTATTAACAGCGTGCCAGCCCAACACTCGTTATACAATATACATCTTCTGCTTGCACACGTAGGTGACAGCAAGGCATACTTAGTCAACAGCCACACAGGTTACACTGACGGTGACCATATAAAACAACTTTAACACTCTTACTAATAATGCGCCACACTTTGAACCAAAAGCAAACAAGAATGACAAACACATTTCGGAAGAACATCTGCACCTTAACACAACATAAACACAACAGAACAAACACCCAGAATCCCATGCAGCCCTGACTCTTCCCGGTTACATTATACACCCCTGCTACCACCAAACCCCGCCCCCACCCCAAGCCTGCTCCCTCACACATCAACCCCCCCCCCCTCTGTGCGTCGGTTGAGGTGGGCGGGGTTTGGTAGCGGGGGTGTATAATGTATCCCGGAAGAGTTAGGGCTGCATGGGATTCTGGGTATTTGTCCTGTTGTGTTTATGTTGTGTTACGGTGCAGATGTTCTCCCGAAATGTGTTTGTCATTCTTGTTTGGTGTGGGTTTGCAGTGTGGCGCATTATTAGTAAGAGTGTTAAAGTTTTTTTTATACCGCCACCGTCAGTGTAACCTGTGTGGTTGTTGACCAAATATGCCTTGCTGTCAACTACGTGAGCAAGCGGAAGCCCCATTCAACATGTGGCTGATCAGGCACGCTGGTTGTAGTGGGAGCTATATGCTGTACCATCACGGCACGCATGACGCTGACAAGCGCTATACATTTTAAACCCGTGTGCCGCACCAGCTTAAAAATTCCATAAAAAGGTTTGGGCAGCGTGTCTGAGACCCCTGGTTCATACATAGCACAAAGCAAAAAAAAAAACTTTGTATGCAGTGTTATTTGATTTAAAATTTCAAACAATTTTGCGGCTCCCATTGTTTTCTATAATTTGTGAAACTGGTCAAAATGGCTCTTTGACTGGTAAAGGTTGCCGACCCCTGGGTTAGGGTAAGGGTTAGAGAGTTTGATTGATTGATTGAAACTTTTTATTAGTAGATTGCACAGTGAAGTACATATTCCGTACAATTGACCACTAAATGGTAACACCCGAATAAGTTTTTCAACTTATTTAAGTCGCGGTCCACTTAAATTGATTCATGATACAGATATTTTCATAATACAGTCATCACACAAGATAATCATCACAGTATATAAATTGAATTATTTACATTATTTACAATCCGGGGTGTGGGATATGGAGGGGGTAGGGGGGGTTAAGTTTGGTTGGTATCAACACTTCAGTCATCAACAATTGCATCATCAGAGAAATTGATATTGGAACAGTGTAGGTCTGACTTGGTACATATGTACAGCGAGTATTGGACACAAAGAGAGAGATCAGAAATTATAAGAAAAAGTGACTACATTTGATTGTTTACATTTGATAATTTACACTCCGAAGAGGAGGGTGTTAGTTTAGGGTTGAAGTTGCCTGGAGGTGTTATTTTAGTGCAGTTTTGAAGGAGGATAGAGATGCCCTTTCTTTTACACCTGTTGGGAGTGCATTCCATATTGATGTGGCATAGAAGGAGAATGAGTTAAGACCTTTGTTAGATCGGAATCTGGGTTTAACGTGGTTAGTGGAGCTCCCCCTGGTGTTGTGGTTATGGCGGTCATGGGGAAGTAGTTTGACATGTACTTCGGTATCAGGGAGGTGTAGCTAATTTTATAGACCAGGCTCAGTGCAAGTTGTTTGACTCTGTCCTCCACCAAGAGCCAGCCCACTTTGGAGAAGTGGGTTGGAGGGAGGTGTGATCTGGGGTGGAGGTCAAGAAGTAAGTTCTAGTTAGGGTTATAATAATGCCGAATAAGGCATTAATCAGTACTTAATAATGACTAGTTAAGAGCCAATATGTTACTAATTTGCATGTTAACAAGCAACTAATTAATGGTGAATATGTTCCCCATACTAACGTGTTACCATGTTTTTTTAATGGTGCATAAAATGAACCGTGCATAAACATCACCTTGTTCAAAGAACAAAACCAACACAGTGCATAAACTCACAACAAATTACACACCTGCAAATCAGTCTGCTCTTGCCGTATCCGTAATACGCCGATAAGGAGAAGTTTGTATTTACACGATGAGTCGGGTGTGTTTTGACCTGCGCCGAACCCCTGAGCCCGACTCACCGAACCCCTAGGGTTCGATCGAACCCAGGTTAAGAACCACTGCTCTATTCACTGCTCAGTCATTTGCTCGCCACACTCGGTCTGGCTTCATTGTTTGCCATACGCAACAGGTTATGTTGGTTTTTCTTGGCTCCTAGTTTATGATTCCTGCGCTTAGTGGTTATCTTAGCTTCCCGTGCGATCGGCACGTTTTCCTTTTGCTTGTTTTCATGACCAAGTCCTGAAGACCATCGCTGAAGCCTTTAGCACAGGACTGGCATGGGCAAAACAGTTCCACCCCTCCAAGAAAACCATCGCTTTTGTCAGAGCTGGGGACACGCCAACTCCTGCTAGAAGCATCCTGACGTCTGCAAAAGACTGGCAGTTGTTGGTGGACCTTGAAAACCAGCTGAAGTTCCCCAGCCATATCGCAGTCACCACCCTGCGACCAGACAGCTTTGTTTTCGGATTCGTAACGACGTTTGATTGTGTTTACAAAGCTGCACCGAAGCAGTGCACAAGGGACGGACTCATCTACCTAAAAAGTTCAAGTTAAAGTACCACACACACTAGGTGTGGCGGAATTATCCTCTGCATTTGACCCATCACCCTTGATCACCCCCTGGGAGGTGAGGGGAGAAGTGAGCAGCAGCGTTGTCCGCGCCCAGGAATCATTTTTGGTGATTTAACCCCCAATTCCAACCCTTGATGCTGAGTGCCAAGCAGGGAGGTAATGGGTCCCATTTTTTTAGTCTTTGGTATGACTCGGCCGGGGTTTGAACTCACAACCTTATGGTGTTAATTAGGATGACAATGATGATGATAAGAACGTTAATTATGATGGTGTTGATGAGAACTTTAGTTAGGATGATGTTTATGATAATGACAATGACAAAAAAATGTTGAAAATGACATAAATGGTTGATGTAAATGACATTGATGAGAATTTTAATTAGAATGAGAATTATGTTGGTGAGAATTTTAATTACGATGGTATTGATGAGAAGGATGTTGATGAGATAATTAGGGTGATTTTGATGTTTTAATGAGAAAATGAGAATGTCAATTAGAATGACGCTGAGAATGATGATGGTGATGTTTACTCGGATGGTATTGGTGCTATGATGTCAATTAGGATGAAATTGATGATGATGAGAATGTGAATTATAACGGGGCTGATGACAATTTTTGTTAGGATGATGCTGACGATGTTGACGGGAATGACAATGACAAGAATGTTGACGATGACATGGATGGTTGATGTGAACAATGATGAGGACAATATTAATTAGGATGACCATGATGTTGATGAGAATAATGATGAAAATGTTAATTAGGGTGATGTTGATGAGAATGTCCATTACGATGGCACTACTGCAGATGAGAATGTCCATTATGATGATGTTGACTTTGATAAAAGTGATGATAATGATGATGAGAATGTCCATAGACGATATTGATGATAATAATAATTATGAGTATATTTGTTGGGATGATATTGACGTTAATGAAAATTATGATAATTATAATAATAAAAATAATAATATATTTTATTTGTAAAAAGCACTTTACATTGAGTAAACAACCTCAAAGTGCTACAGTGTATTAAAAAAAATAAAAAGATAATAAAAACAAATAAAAATCAAAACTAGAGCAGCCAAATAGCTAGAACTAGTATGCATATATCTAAAAAAAAAAAAAAAAAGGCTTTTTTAAAGGGGAACATTATCACAATTTCAGAATTGTTAAAACCATTAAAAATCAGTTCCCAGTGGCTTATTATATTTTTCGAAGTTTTTTTCAAAATTTTACCCATCACGCAATATCCCTAAAAAAAGCTTCAAAGTGCCTGATTTTAACCATCGTTATATACACCCGTCCATTTTCCTGTGACGTCACATAGTGAAGCCAACACAAACAAACATGGCGGATAGAACCGCAAGCTATAGCGACATTAGCTCGGATTCAGACTCGGATTTCAGCGGCTTAAGCGATTCAACAGATTACGCATGTATTGAAACGGATGGTTGTAGTGTGGAGGCAGGTAGCGAAAACGAAATTGAAGAAGAAACTGAAGCTATTGAGCCATATCGGTTTGAACCGTATGCAAGCGAAACCGACGAAAACGACACGACAGCCAGCGACACGGGAGAAAGTGAGGACGAATTTGGCGATCGCCTTCTAACCAACGATTGGTATGTGTTTGTTTGGCATTAAAGGAAACTAACAACTATGAACTAGGTTTACAGCATATGAAATACATTTGGCAACAACATGCACTTTGAGAGTGCAGACAGCCCAATTTTCATCAATTAATATATTCTGTAGACATACCCTCATCCGCGCTCTTTTCCTGAAAGCTGATCTGTCCAGTTTTGGAGTTGATGTCAGCAGGCCAGGGAAGCTAGGGTTAAATAGGGGGTTTAGCTTGCTCGTCTGCGGGAACAAACTGCCGCCATTGCTTGCCGTGCTACCGAGGTCCTTTGTCCCTGAATTGCTCACACACTCCGGCAGATTCAATGGGGGTCTGGCGGCAGATTTCTTTGACTTTATCGTTGGAAATGCATCTGCTTTGAGTGTCGCAGGATATCCACACATTCTTGCCATCTCTGTCGTAGCATAGCCTTCGTCGGTAAAGTGTGCGGAACAAACGTCCAATTTCTTGCCACTTTCGCATCTTTGGGCCACTGGTGCAACTTGAATCCATCCCTGTTCGTGTTGTTACACCCTCCGACAACACACCGACGAGGCATGATGTCTCCAAGGTACGGAAAACAGTCGAAAAAACGGAAAATAACAGAGCTGATTTGACTCGGTGTTTGAGAAAATGGCGGATTGCTTCCCGATGTGACGCCACGTTGTGACGTCATCGCTCCGAGAGCGAATATTAGATAGGCGTTTAATTCGCCAAAATTCACCCATTTAGAGTTCGGAAATCGGTTAAAAAAATATATGGTCTTTTTTCTGCAACATCAAGGTATATATTGACGCTTACATAGGTCTGGTGATAATGTTCCCCTTTAAAAAGATGGGCTTTTAAGCCTTTTTTAAAAGCATCCACAGTCTGCGGTTCCCTCAGGTGGTCAGGGAGAGCCTTCCACAGACTGGGAGCGGCGGAGCGGAAAGCCCGGTCTCCCATAATAAGACTGTCTATTAGGATGATGTTGATAAGAACGATGATTATGATAACGATGATGATGATATTGTTGAAAATTATGATGATGAGACTGTTCATTAGGATGATATTGACGTTGATTAGAATGATAATGATGACGATGTTAATTAGGATGACATTGCTTTTGATGTTAATCACCAATGACTGATGAGGATGTTAAATAGGATGAGAAGTATAACAATGAGAGAGTTAACTGTCATTTCGTTCAGTATTTTAACATAAAAGTGTTTGATTGTGAGGCATTAAAAGCCACAAAATGCAATGGCTGAGTAACAACAATATGAACATTACACAAGGGTTAAGTACCCGATTGTACAACTTCCTGACGTGCTCTTCGTCTCATCCTCTGTGCAGGGTGACATCCAGCAGCTGTTGATCGTGGCTGACCCAAGGGCCGCCTATGACTACTGTGAACACTACAGTCCGGACTGTGAAACCCCCAACCACGAGGACACCCCCCAGGCCCAGGAACCTGAGGAAGAGGTCAGTAGAGGGGAGAGATTTGTGCAGGTAGATACATGGTTAACCATTCAAAATACCTGGAAATTTGAATTTAATTACAAAACCTTTTTATACTACTTTTCCACTATATTTAAAATAATGATAGACAGTTTCCACTTTAGGTTCTTTGTCCTATAAAAAGCAAACGCAAGCATGTGATTTTGTGTCTTCGGAGGAGGAGTAGCAGCAGGGGCGTCACTAGCTTTTAAGGACAGGGGGGGCTTTGCCCCCAGGAGATGCACAGGATGCGAGCGAATGTTACGCACGAGCACAAAACTTCACAAACGGCTAACAAAGACTTAGAAATTATTCATTGTTATTATTATTATTTAAAAAAAATGCACGGGACAAAATGAAATGCTCCCCGGGACGATGGCTTTTAACCATATATTTTATTTTTATTTTTATGTATTTATTCATTTTACATTTTATATTAAATGTCTTGGTTTTTCCTCCCTCTGAAAATCCTATGAAATGTTTAACAAGCCATCCTATAATAATACAACAGCTATTAATGTAACAATACAATAAAACAAATATATTTAATGATGGCTTATGTATATTACTTTATATAGATTCTACAAGAAACACAAAACTTAAAAAATAAATGATTTACAATTGCACACACAAGGTTTTGTGCAGCTTCACTCATTGTAAAGGAAGATAATGTGCTTCGTACACCTGCAGGACCGCAAGCAAGGTCGCAGAGAAAATGCGGGCTGGAATTTGAGTGATGTGGGCATTTTTCTATATGAACAAGTGGAATGGATTGGATACCGACGCACGAAAGGGGCTCTCTACCTTACGCTACGAAGTGAGGGGAAACTGAGTGAATAATAACAGGTTATATGATTATTTATTTAAACTCATATTTGGGCCACTTTATAATGAATATGTCGGCATTTATTTGTAAAAAAAAAAAAAAAAATTATTTAGGGGGGCTTAAGAATATTTCAGGGGGCTTGAGCCACCCTAAAATAGGCCTAACAACGCCAATGAGTAGCAGTAATGGATGGTGACGAATGCGACAGAGTGAAAATGGACACTTGTGAACTTGTTAAAAGGGTCTTTAGAGAAGACAAAACATGCAATAATCATTAAATCAATTCCTACATTATTATATAAACTATGACTGTTAAAATCAGCTAAGTTAAAATAGAAAAAAAGCAAAATAATAACATTACCTAAATATTTACTCATTTAAATAAGCATTAAATGTTATTATTAGAGATGTCCGATGGATAAATGCTTTAAAATGTAATATCGGAAATTATCGGTATCGGTTTCAAAAAGTAAAATTAATGATTTTTTAAAACGGCGCTGTACAGAGTGGTACATATCCGGTAAAACACGGACGTAGGGCATACTTGCCAAACCTCCCGATTTTCCCGGGAGACTCCCGAATTTCAGTGCCCCTCCCGAAAATCTCCCGGGGCAACCATTCTCCCGAATTTCTCCCAATTTCCACCCGGACAACAATATTGGGGCCTTTAAGGCAGTGCCTTAGCCTCCTCTACAACCTGTCGTCACGTCCGCTTTCCCTCCATACAAACAGCGTGCCGGCCCAGTCGCATAATATATGTGGCTTTTACACACACATAAGTGAATGCAAGTCATACTTGGTCAACAGCCATACAGGTCACACTGAGGGTGGCCGTATAAACAACTTTAACACTGTTACAAATATGCGCCACACTGTGAACCCACACCAAACAAGATTTTCTTACTGAATACTGCTTTGTAGGGATGTCCGATAATATCGGCAGCCCGATATTAATCGGCCGATAAATGCTTTAAAATGTAATATCAGAAATTATCGGTATCGGTTTCGTTATTATCAGTATCGGGTTTTAAAAGTAAAATGTATGACGTTTTTAAACGCCGCTGTGTACACGGACGTAGGGAGAGGTACAGAGAGACAATAAACTTTAAGGCACTGCCTTTACATGCATGCCATCCCAGTCACATGATATCTACCGGCTTTACTCATTACGAATTAATGCAAGACATACTGGTTCAGCAGCCATACAGGTCACACTGAGGGTGGCCGTATAAACAACTTTAACACTGGTACAAATATGCGCCACACCAAACAAGAATGACATTTCGGGAGAACATCCACACCGTAACATCCATCCATCCATATTCTTCCGCTTATCCGAGGTCGGGTCGCGGGGGCAGCAGCCTAAGCAGGGAAGCCCAGACTTTCCTCTCCCCAGCCACTTCGTCCAGCTCCTCCCGGGGGATCCCGAGGCGTTCCCAGGCCAGCCGGGAGACATAGTCTTCCCAACGTGTCCTGGGTCTTCCCCGTGGCCTCCTACCGGTCGGACGTGCCCGAAACACCTCCATAGGGAGGCGTTCGGGTGGCATCCTGACCAGATGCCCGAACCACCTCATCTGGCTCCTCGCCATGTGGAGGAGCAGTGGCTTTACTTTGAGCTCCCCCCGGATGGCAGAGCTTCTCACCCTATCTCTAAGGGAGAGCCCCGCCACCCGGCGGAGGAAACTCATTTCGGCCGGCTGTACCCGTGATCTTGTCCTTTCGGTCATAACCCAAAGCTCATGACCATAGGTAAGGATGGGAACGTAGATCGACCGGTAAATTGAGAGCTTTGCCTTCCGGCTCAGCTCCTTCTTCACCACAACGGATCGATACAGCGTCCGCATTACTGAAGATGCCGCACCGATCCGCCTGTCGATCTCACGATCCACTCTTCCCTCACTCGTGAACAAGACTCCTAGGTACTTGAACTCCTCCACTTGGGGCAAGATCTCCTCCCCAACCCGGAGATGGCACTCCACCCTTTTCCGGGCGAGAACCATGGACTCGGACTTGGAGGTGCTGATTCTCATCCCAGTCGCTTCACACTCGGCTGCGAACCGATCCAGTGAGAGCTGAAGATCCTGGCCAGATGAAGCCATCAGGACCACATCATCTGCAAAAAGTAACACAACAGAACAAATACCCAGAACCCCTTGCAGCACTAACTTTTCCGGGACGCTACAATATACACCCCCCGCTACCACCAAACAACTAAATTAGGCATAATAATGTGTTAATTCCACGACTGTATATATCGGTGTCGGTTGATATCGGAATCGGTAATTAAGAGTTGGACAATATCGGAATATCGGATAACGACAAAAAAAGCCATTATCGGACATCTCTAGTTATTATCAATCTAAAAGAGTTATAAAGTGATGAATTGTGATTTATTACCTAATAATCAATGGACAAATATGTATTAGGTCTTTCTCAGTCAAAATAGCGTCCCTTGATTTTGGACTTTGTAAATTATTGATCAATCTGCCACCGTTTCAACGTCAAAACTAGGTCACACCACACTTTAGACCCCAGCCATCGCTTGTTTGATGACAGCCAATATCTTAAATAAAGTGTTATTTTCTAATATGTGCTTTGCTGTCAACTGACATTTTTCCGTCAAGTCCTTCACCAAATAACTGATGAGCTCACGCTGGAAACTTTTCCCCTTTTTTTTTTTTTTTTTTTTTTCCCTGCCACGGATCCTGAGCCCACTTTTCGGAGTGGCCCCGTGATTTATATCACTAACGACTTCTGCAGGCTCTGCCCAGACTCCCTGCGAAACTCAAGCTTTTCCTTTCCCCAGCACGGCTCCCAATACCTGGAAAAGACGACTTTCTTTGTTTCTTTTTTTTTTTTTTTTTTTTTTTGATCCCGGCATTTGTCTGTTTGGAAGCGGTGGCTGCAAAGTGGGTGCGAGGGTTGGAAAATGTTGCTTCATCGTCAAGTTCACTCTTAAAGCCACAAAAAAAAAAAAAGACAAGGAGGTTGTCAAGTGGGGATACACACCAGGGATCACTTTGGCTCCTAGAGCGCCGCACGTATAGTTTATTCATCGTCACCATTATAGCTGGAATGTGCTGCATAGTCTAGCTCCGTTTTTTTAGACAGATTTACTCCCCCACAACTCTACAGTCTAGGGGCGTAACGGTACATATATTTGTAATCTGATTTTTCAATACAGAACATTGAGTAAGTTACAGAGGCGTACCACGTTCTACATGGCATATATTAGTCTAACACAGTGTTTTTCAACCATACAGTCCGGTGTGCCGTGGGAGATTATCTAATTTCACCTATCCATCCATCCATCCATCTTCTTCCGCTTATCCGCTTATCATACATCAATTTCACCTATTTGGGTTAAAATATGTTTTGTAAAGCATCATTTATAGTCTGCAAATGATGTGTTGTTGTTGAGTGTCGGTGCTGTCTAGAGATCTGCAGAGTAACCATGTAATACTCTTCCATATCAGTAGGTGACAGCTGGTAGCTAATTGCTTTGTAGATGTCGGGAACAGCGGGAGGCAGGGTGCAGGTAAAAAGGTATCTATTGCTTAAACCAAAAATAAACAAAAGGTGAGTGCCCCTAAGAAAAGGCATTGAAGCTTAGGGAAGGCTATGCCGAACGAGACTAAAACTGAACTGGCTGCAGAGTAAACAAAAACAGAATGCTGGACGACAGCAAAGACTTACTGTGGAGCAAAGACGGCGTCCACAAAGTACATCCGAACATGACATGGCAATCAACAATGTCCCCGCGAAGAAGGATTAAAAGCAACTATAATCTTCTTGATTGCTAAAACAAAGTAGATGCGGGAAATATCGCTCAAAGGAAGACATGAAACCGCTACAGGAAAATACCAAAAAAAGAGAAAAAGCCATTAAAATAGGAGCGCAAGACAAGGACTAAAACACTACACACAGGAAAACAGCAAAAAAATCCAAATAAGTCAGGGCGTGATGTGACAGTACACTTACTTTGAGACAAGAGCTATATTGATGCATGCTTGGTTATGCTTTAAAGTCATATCCAACAATTGCGACGACGACTTTTTACTGTCAACTGAGTTTTGTTTTTATAATGATGTCTGCTGGTGGTGTGCCTCTGGATTTTTTTCAACGCAAAAAATGTGCCTTGGCTCAAAAAAGGTTGAAAAACACTGGTCTAACAGACAGTCACACATTTAAATGATTAACCAATTCAGTGCATCCTAGTCTTTGGGTAGCAGGATTTATGGCTAGCGATAGTGCCATGGAGAAGCCAGAGCTTGAAAACGATCTCGATTCAATAAAGTCCCCTGTTTGGGAACACCTGGCCTTCTCTGTAGAATGCGTACACAAACAAAGACAAGGGAATAAGACGAAAGCAGTGTGGCATTCATGCACATTTTAAAATTGTTTACTTGAGAATTGTATGTCTTAAGGAGTTAGTATCCATCCATCCATCTTCTTCCGCCTATCCGAGGTCGGGTCGCAAGAGCAGCAGCCTAAGCAGGGAAGCCCAGACTTCCCTCTCCCCAGCCACTTCGTCCAGCTCCTCCCGGGGATTCCGAGGCGTTCCCAGGCCAGCCGGGAGACATAGTCTTCCCAGCGTGTCCTGGGTCTTCCCCGTGGCCTCCTACCGGTCAGACGTGCCCGAAACACCTCTCGAGGGAGGTGTTCGGGTGGCATCCTGACCAGATGCCCGAACCACCTCATCTGGCTCCTCTCCATGTGGAGGAGCAGCAGCTTTACTTTGAGCTCCTCCCGGATGACAGAGCTTCTCACCCTATCTCTAAGGGAGAGCCCCGCCACCCGACGGAGGAAGTTCATTTCGGCCGCTTGTACCCGTGATCCTGTCCTTTCGGTCAAAACCCAAAGCTCATGACCATAGGTCAGGATGGGAACGTAGATCGACTGGTAAATTGAGAGCTTTGCCTTCCGGCTCAGCTCCTTCTTCACCACAACGGATCCATACAGCATCCGCATTACTGAAGACGCCGTACTGATCCGCCTATCGATCTCACGATCCACTCTTCCCTCACTCGTAAACAAGACTCCGAGCTACTTGAACTCCTCCACTTGGGCAAGATCTCCTCACAGATGGCACTCCACCCTTTTCCGGGCGAGAACCATGGACTCGGACTTGGAGGTGCTGATTCCCATCCCAGTCGCTTCACACTCGGCTGCAAACCGATCCAGTGAGAGCTGAAGATCTTGGCCAGATGAAGCCATCAGGACCACATCATCTGCAAAAAGCAGAGACCTAATCCTGCAGCCACCAAACCAGATACCCTCAACGCCCTGACTGCGCCTAGAAATTCTGTCCATAAAAGTTAAGAACAGAATCGGTGACAAAGGGCAGCTTTGGCGGAGTCCAACTCTGACTGGAAACGTGTCCGACTTACTGACGGTTAGTTAGTTAGTATCCTTTCTAGCATATTTCTTTTAAAAATCAGTAAAACTGCTTACATAAAAGCCAAACAGTTTTCTGTTTTGCATTTTCTTCCCAAAATGAACCGAGCCTTGACCCTAAAAACCAAAGTACGTATGCCTACCACGGATTTCGGTGTATCGTTACACTCCGACTCGTCACACCTGATATGGCCGGGTTTTTTTTTTAACGTATGTAGACCTCAGCCTGGGAGCACTTCACAGTTGTCAGCCACATGTCTGCAGCTGGGATAAAAGAGGAAGTTTGGAGTGATACAGGAGGAGTATTCGCGTCCATATGTGTCCAAAATCCGTCCAAGACTCGCGGCGAAAGGTCCCTGTCCCAGCCAAGCACTCATCGTGCGTCATAAATCTTTAAAAAAATCCTTCCCTTTTTTCCTATTAACAAACCCGCTGACTCTGCTCCCCCCGTCCGTCCGTCACTATTAGCCGGTCTCACCTCTCTGGCCGTCCCATGGCTCGGAGCGTGACCTCTTGATGGAGGCTCAGCCAACAGTGCAGCTTTTATTGTTTTCATAGTGTCTACAGTTGTCAAGGGACTAATATTAAACCTTGCGCTGGTAGAAAATGCACGTCGGGAGTTAGGCTTAATCCACTTCTGGATAAAGGATGCGCTGTGAGGAACTGCGCTACATTTTAACAAAATACTTGCATCTGTTGTTGTGTGCAGAACACAGCTCACAGATTCATAACAACACTTGAAATCTTGACATGGGCCAAAAAAAAAAGCTAATTTCCATTTCAATTTTGGCAAATGCTTTTTCTACCAACGCATGAGTGAACGTATAATTCTACAACATCACCACTACGTAGAGCCATTTTGCTGACCTGCCTGATCTGTTTGCACCTGCGCCACATTTGCAACACTAATGCTGAAACATAATGTATTGCCGTGCTACTAGTTAGAGTCGTGGAAAATATTATTATTATTTGTGTCTTCACTCTAGTATTCATGTTAGAACGATACCATAACGTAAATGACCGCCATAACCAGGGGGGAGCTCCACAAACCCCGTTAAACCCAGATTCCGATCTAACAAAGGTCTTAGCTCATTCTCCTTCTATGCCACATCAATATGGAATGCACTCCCAGCAGGTGTAAAAGAAAGTGCATCTCTATCCTCCTTCAAAACCGCACTAAAAGAACACCTCCAGGCAACTACAACCCTAGACACTGGTGTCTAGGGTGTCTACAACCCTCCCCCCACCACATCCCACCTCCCCGGATTGTAAATAATCAAATGTAAATAATCAAATGTATATACTTGTTCTTATGCTTTCTGAGCTCACTATGTTCACTGCTCGCTGTACATATCCTACCAAGTCAGACCTGCACTGTTTCAATGTCCATTTCTCAGATGATATAATTGTTGATGACTGAAGTGCTGATATCAACCAAACCTAAGAGCAGAAAAGAAACGGCAGATCAACTGGTCTAAAAGGGGGGTCTATTTAAAGCAGGGGTGCTCACACTTTTTCTGCAGGCGAGCTATTTTTTAATTGATCAAGTCGTGGGGATCTACCTCATTCATATATATAATTTATATTTACTTATTTATGAAATATATGTTTTTGTTAACAAGTTAAAGGTGTTTAATGATAATGCAAGCATGTTTAACACATATAGTTAATATTGTTAAAAAATTAAAGGTGTTTAATGATAATACAAGTATGTTTAATACATATAGTTAATATTGTTAACAAGTTAAAGGTGTTTAAAGATAATGCAAGCATGTTTAACACATATAGTTAATATTGTTAACAAGTTAAAGGTGTTTAAAGATAATACAAGCATGTTTAACACATATAGATTCCTTTCTTTCATGAAGACAAGAATATAAGTTGGTGTATTACCTGATTCTGATGACTTGCATTGATTGGACAGTGGTGCTGATAACGTCCGCATTTTCGAATGGAGGAGAAAAAAAGTCCTCTTTTCTGTCCAATACCACATGAAAGTGGTTGGTTTTTGGCATCTTATTTGTCCAGCTTCCGTACTCCTTTGTATACACTTTACAAGAAATACATTGTCGGCAAACTCCGTAGCTTGCTAGCTTGTGCACGCCAGCTTTCTGAGACTCTTATTTTGTTAGCGCAACTGTGCAGTCGGTCTTTGGAGTTTTGACGGCAGGTACGGCGCCAGAGTCTGTTGAAATAAAGTGTTTCTCGCCTTCCAGTCGGTCATTTTAATGAGCTGGCAGCAGCCAGCATCATCTCAAAAGACCCTCGGGTGCCGTGAATGTCAATCAAGTGACGAAAGTGACGTCATAGTGAAGATTTATGATCGCTCATTTTTAGGATTTTTTTTTTAATGCCTGGCTGGTGATCGACTGACACACCCTCCGAGATCGACCGGTAGCTCGCGATCGACGTAATGAGCACCCTTGATTTAAAGGCTTGAGTATACAAATGAGTTTTAAGATGGGACTTAAATGCTTCTACTGAGGTAGCATCTCTAACTGTTACCGGTAGGGCATTCTAGAGTAATGGAGCCCGAATAGAAAACGCTCTATAGCCCGCAGACTTTTTTTGAGCTCTGGGAATCACTAATAAGTGAACGCAGATTTTAACATAAGTTTTTTATTTTATTTTGCGGGGTCAATAGCCCTGTGGTCAACCCTCCTTCTTCCCATTTATATTAGTCCCAAGCTAGGGACTGGCATAGCGGCTCGAGCTTAGCATACCTGTTATTATGCCCACTTAAAAGTTTAGAGTCGACGCGATTTGAAAAAAAAAATTGCGCAGAGCAAAGGTAAATATCAAATTTAGGCTAGGACCAATTCCCACATGTTAAGCTTTGTGCTAATTTCCTGGGCGGTTTGACTTTTAAGCTGTAAATAAACAGCAACATTATCCCCAGAGCTGGTTATTTTCGACTCCATTTATGTGGGCTGTTTTAGAATTCTCAGGCCACACATTTATTTTGCGTTATAACTAATTTACTGCCTGCTATTTTGCTGCCGTTCCCACAATGAGTCAAGGGCAGCACATTTATTTTAATGGGGGCTCATTAATGGAAAGCCTCGGGCTATTGTTGCCGTTCAAACCAACGGTATAACGTTTGACCGCATTGCATCTTGTTTTTTCAGGATTCTTTCAAGTGTGACTTTCTTGTTTCATCCATATGTCATTATGGATGGTTTGATTTTATCATGCTATTTCTAAAACAGCATGGCCAGAAAGTGAATGTTTTTGTTGCTTTGCTCTTTCATGCCATGTAAATACTGTTTACATGACGGCACTTATTGATTGCCCCCTTCCTATGTATTTTCCCCCGACAGTACACTAACTATGACTATGGGGAGTTCTATGACTACAGTGAAGGACAGGTAACCACTGAACTACCCCCAACCGAAGGAGCCAAAACCGAGGTACTGCTTTGACTAATACAGTTTTCATGGCGGATGTCATGAATAACGACTTCTTCTCCAGCTTTTGTGTCTCGCACTCTTTTCCTCATTTCGTTTTTAGTTTTGCTTGGGATTGTATTGGGGACACTGATGCAGAGAATTTTAAGAGTTTATCCAACAACCACTGTGTCTAATGTGTTGGATTTAACTGGGTCTTGAAGCAAGATAGTCAATCAATCAATCAATCAATGTTTACTTATATAGCCCTAAATCACGAGTGTCTCAAAGGGCTGAACAAGCCACAACGACATCCTTGTCTCAGATCCCACATCAGGGCAAGAAAAAACTCAACCCAATGGGATGACAATGAGAAACCTTGGAGGGGGCCGCAGATGAGGGGACCCCCCACCCTGGGCGACCGGTGCAATGGACGTCGAGTGGATCTAGCATAATATTGTGAGAGTCCGGTCCATAGTGGATCATATATAATAGTGGGAGTCCAGTCCATAGTGGATCTAACATAATAGTGTGAGAGTCCAGTCCATAGTGGATCTAACATAATAGTGTGAGAGTCTAGTCCATAGTGGATCTAACATAATAGTATGAGAGTCCAGTCCATAGTGGATCGAACATAATAGTGTGAGAGTCCAGTCCATAGTGGATCGAACATAATAGTGTGAGAGTCTAGTCCATAGTGGATCGAACATAATAGTGTGAGAGTCTAGTCCATAGTGGATCTAACATAATAGTGGGAGTCCAGTCCATAGTGTATCTAACATAATAGTGTGAGAGTCCAGTCCATAGTAGATCTAACATAATAGTGTGAGTTTCCAGTCCATAGTGGATCTAACATAATAGTGGGAGTCCAGTCCATAGTGGATCTAACATAATAGTGGGAGTCCAGTCCATAGTGGATCTAACATAATAGTGGGAGTCCAGTCCATAGTGGATCTAACATAATAGTGTGAGAGTTCAGTCCATAGTGGATCTAACATAATAGTGAGAGTCCAGTCCATAGTGGATCTAACATAATAGTGTGAGAGTCTAGTCCATAGTGGATCTAACATAATAGTGTGAGAGTCCAGTCCATAGTGGATCTAACATAATAGTGTGAGAATCTAGTCCATAGTGGATCTAACATAATAGTGTGAGAATCCAGTCCATAGTGGATCGAACATAATAGTGTGAGAGTCTAGTCCATAGTGGATCTAACATAATAGTGTGAGAGTCTAGTCCATAGTGGATCTAACATAATAGTGTGAGAGTCCAGTCCATAGTGGATCTAACATAATAGTGTGAGAGTCCAGTCCATAGTGGATCTAACATAATAGTGTGAGAGTCCAGTCCATAATGGATCGAACATAATAGTGTGAGAGTCCACGCCATAGTGGATCTAACATAATAGTGTGAGAGTTCATTCCATAGTGGATCTAACATAATAGTGGAGTCCAGTCCATAGTGGATCTAACATAATAGTGGGAGTCCAGTCCATAGTGGATCTAACATAATAGTGTGAGAGTCCAGTCCATAGTGGATCTAACATAATAGTGAGAGTCCAGTCCATAGTGGGGCCAGAAGGAGATCATCTTGAGCGGAGACAGGTCAGCAGCGCAGAGATGTCCCCAACTGATGCACAGATGAGTGGTCCACCCTGGGTCCCGACTTTGGACAGCTAGCGCTTCATCTGTGGTCACCGAATCAGGAAAGGGGGGGCAGAGCAGAAAAGAAAGGGCGGATCAACTGATCTAAAAGGGTGGTGTATTTAAAGGCGAGAGTATACAAATGAGTTTTAAGATGGGACTTAAATGCTTCTAATGAGGTAGCATCTCTAACTGTTACCGGGAGGGCATTCCAGAGTACTGGAGCCCGAATAGAAAACGCTCTATAGCCCGCAGACTTTTTTTGGGCTCTGCGAATCACTAATAATTTATTTGAACGCAGATTTCTTGCCGGGACATATGGTACAATACAATCAGCAAGATAGGATGGAGCTAGACCGTGTAGTATTTTATACGTAAGTAGTAAAACCTTAAAGTTACATCTTAAGTGCACAGGAAGCCAGTATAGGTGTAATATGATAAAACTTTTTTGTTCTTGTCAAAAGTCTAGCAGCCGCATTTTGTACCAACTGTAATCTCTTAATGCTAGACATACATTTCAATATCACACCCAAGTTAATTGGGCATACATGCACGCACCCGCCCCTTCCCCAACCAACGCCTTCACCACCGCTTGTTTGCTCCAACTTCCCCTCCCTCTGTTGTGAGTTTGTTGTGACTAAATGTAACGTGTTTATGTTTGCATTGCAAATGAGGTTTTTTTCCCTTGGACTCAGTCTGGACCCCCTCTTGTGGATCCAGCCTTTGACTGATTTTTTTTTACTCTCCTCCCTTTTCCCAATATCACCTTTTTCTCACCCTTTTTTAAGAAGCGCCGTAAAAATGGCTGCTCCGTCGGCGGTCTCGTCTTGTCTCCCTGTAACGTATGTCTGCTCTTAGTGGGACTGTGCCGAAAATATACTTTTCAGTTCTTGTGTGTCTTGTGCATGTTAAGAATTGACAATAAATCATCTTGAATCTTGAATCTTGAATATGCTAGACATAGGGAGACCCGAAAATAATACGTTACAGTAATCGAGACGAGACGAGAGAGCGCAGTACTGACTGCAACCAGCAGAGACGCTGTTGTGTTCGTCTTAAGGAGTTAACTGTTACAATATAATGTCAACTTTGCATTGTCAATATGACACAGGTATGAAAACGGGACTTCAGAACATTCAGATAAAAAAAGTTCTCCAATCTTGTTAAGAAGAAGGCATACATCCGAAAATTCACCCAAATGTATTTAAATGTCTATTCTAATCGCATGCATTTTTTTAAATGTACAATGCTGTGATAGGAAAATAGTAAATTTGCTTTTGCTGCTCTGATTGCAGACAGTCGTGGGTGGCGACTACTTCACAGATTACGACTACACCATCGTGGACGGAAGTCAGCCCGAAGCGCCCACAAATGGCCAGGTATTCAAACTGTCAATCCAAAAATGACGTAATTTCCATTTGCATTAGATTGTTATTATTTAACACATAGACATGATTCCGCCGTCATCAGCGGTTTCCAAAATGCACGTTAATGATCGTTTCTGGTGGTCGAAACCCGGCTTTGCTCACGACCGTGAATCTGCTTATGCTACCGTTTTCCTTCCCATGAGAAACGAAACAATGTCGTAAAGAGGGCTTAGGATAAAGGCCGCAGCGGCAAAACGTCGTCATTTTATCGAAGCATTAAAAGCCGGGAGACAGAAAGCAATCCCTCCCCTCAAAAAAATGTTTGACATATACCCAATTTGGCAGATTCCGCCTCAAGTTGTGCTTAGCTGCCATAAACATAAACAGCAGACTAAAGAGGAACATTTGGGGGGTTAAAGCAAGACAATATGGCTGCTTGTCTGCAATTTTAGAATAGTAGATAGATAGTCCAGTTGTGGTGGCAAAAGTTGGGTGTATGACTATGAATTTAGAGGGTCAAAATTGTACATACTATCTCAAATACATACATACCGTCATTGAAATCTTTTACTAAGAGCTGTTAAAGGTTCCATACCGTATTTTAGCTTGAACGTCTTGTTGACTATCAATGGTAGTTTCTCATTGGCATCATAAAACATTTGTCTACAGCACAAAATGAACAGACTAATACTTCTGGATTGACCAGACTTATTTCATATGCCGTTTAAATATTCCTTGAATATTGAAGAAATGGTAATGACAACGAGTATACAGAAAGGATGTCCCGATCCCAGATTTATATCAGATATTGGTCTGATCTCGGTAAAATAACAAATGCCGTATGATATCCGCTTACATCTAAAATGTCCGATACAAACTCAGTTACAAGCAGCTCTGCGACGCTATCATCTTGACAACAGCTAAGTACACAATAGCACAGACCTGGGCAAATTATGGCCCGGGGGTCACATGCGGCCCGTTAAGCTTTTCAATCTGGCTCGCCGGACATTCCCAAATAATTTTTTTAGATCTTTAAGATGGAAAGTGTAGCTGCAAGTCTTGAACTATACAAAGTATTTCAATGGTTGGAATCTGCGCTTTTGCATGATATACTAGTTACTATGGTAATCTAATTAGTTACTATGGTAATCTAATTAGTTACTATGGTCATCTAATTAGTTACTTTGGTCATCTAATTAGTTGCAATTTGGGTTTCAGGGACAGACGCGGAAGGAGATTTTTACAACAAAGTTCTAAAGCTTAGTGATTTATTAGATGTATCAGATTGTAGGTGGGATTTTGTCTTTTACCCTTCGCGTTCATATTTCGCTGTGTTTGTTTCATTTTTGTTGCGTTTCGCTGGATTGTAAAATATGCCGATGAAGAGGGGGGGTGTGACGTTCGTATGTTGTCAATATTCAGTGTTTTATCCGTCATAGTTAATATTGTAAATCCAACATTCTTTATTTTCATGTACATTCTGGGTGTCTCATTCAGTACAAAAAGGGTAAATGCCGTTTTTTTAAGGTGGTCTGTCGTAACGTTTTTAGCATTCAGACTTTATTTTGACGTTTTGCATTAGTGTTCCTAAAAATCAGATATACCGGACACATGTTTTCTCTAAATTTGGCCCCCCGAGTCAAAATAATTGCCCAGGCTTGCAATAGCACATGAGCTAGACATAAATAATAAGTATACTTAATTGAACAATATTGCAGTCTAAAATACCGCATGTGTCAATACAAACAAGTATCGAATCATTATAGCTGCATATTACTTATACATACAAACTCTCCAAGGCGTGAAGCGTATTAGAAAATGTCCAGTAACAAACATGTCCACGTGGTTTACCATACTGCATCATGAGCTTCTTAACTTAATGGATTATCATGGCCATTAGGTGTAGCCAAAAAAAATCCAATGACACCTCCACTTAAAGACACCATAAGTTAAGACTAGAGAAGTCCGATAGTGGCTTTTTTTGCCGATATCCGATATTCCGATATTGTCCAACTCTTAATTACAGATTCCGATATCAACGGGAGTTGATATCGGATTAGGGGGTAGCGGGGGATGTATATTGTAGCATCCCGGAAGAGTTAGTGCTGCAAGGGATTCTGGGTATTTGTTCTGTTATGTTTATGTTGTGTTACGGTGCGGATGTTCTCCCGAAATGTGTTTGTCATTCTTGTTTGGTGTGGGTTCACAGTGTGGCGCATATTTGTAACAGTGTTAAAGTTGTTTATACGGCCACCCTCAGTGTGACCTGTATGGCTGTTCACTTGTGTGTATGAAAAGCCTTAAATATTAAGTGATTGGGCCGGCACGCAAATGCAGTGCCTTTAAGGCACGACCCCAATATTGTTGTTTGGGTGGAAATCGGGAGAAATTTGGGAGAATGGTTGCCCCGGTAGATTTTCGGGAGGGGCACTGAAATTCGGGAGTCTTCCGGGAAAATCGGCAGGGTTGGCAAGTATGACTGGGAGACGAAACTGCTCTGTACTTCTCCCTACGTCCGTGTACCACTTTGTACAGCGCAGTTTTAAAAAGTCATAAATTTTACTTTTTGAAACCCATACCGATCATTTCCGATATTACATTTTAAAGCATTTATCGGCCGATAATATCGGCAGTCTAAGTTAAGACGGTTATTGATTAATGGGTTAGTGTTTTTCATATTTACCATTGTTCTCTGTTTGACTCATTTCACTTGATCAAACCTTTTCTAACATCCCACATCACAAAATAGTCTTGTATTAAGAATGAAACAGTTGTATTGGGACAGTATATGGTCGTATAAAGGGATCAAATTTGGTCAGTTTAATTGGTTTTGGAACCAAAAATGGCTGACTAGTCACTCCCATTGATTTTTTAACATCACGCCAGGAAAATCACGTGTTTTTGACTCTTTAGTTAGATATATGCTCATGCTATTTTTAGTTCTCTATTTATAAAAAAAAATGTATTGTCAATATCTACGTTTTTCCTAACTACCCTTGCCGGATCCATCCCAGACATACGAAGAGGAGAACGTCGACGATTACGTCACCGGCGTGGAACAGGTCGGCGCGGAGCCCACCGTTGCCGTGGAAACCGTCGCCGCGGTGGACACCAACGACAACGTGGACGCCGGCACGAACAGCTACGACTTTAAGGAGTACGACCTGAAGGAATACGATAACAAGGAGTTTGTGGAGAAGCCTTTCGACTACGGCGACTACGGCGACTACGGCACCAACACCGAAACCAAGACGACCACCACGGGCGATGAGGATGAGTTCGGTCCCGGCGTTCCGGCCGAGACAGACTTCAGAGAGAGCGGCGTAAGTGGGATAATGGAGGGAATGTTTCTTTGGAGGGGCGTTTGTTGTTTCTGCTGGTGTCGGATTGTACTTTGATGCATTCTGAATGCAGCAAATCTTATCTTTCTAAGATCGCACAGCTGTCGACCTCCTTGTCAACACTGATGTGACCCCATGTGTCAGGTTCAAACACTTATGGCATCCATGAAACAGACGAGAAGCAAGGAATCATGCAGAGACAGAGTTCAATTTGGCTCAATGAGAAGACACGTGTTTTGGGCTGTATTCTAGTTACAGATCCAAACTACGTTCTAAAAGTCCAGCCCGCGTGCTTCGTCTATTTTTTTGGGAGGTCCCTGTTTACATCACTGAAGCTGTCGCTGAGGGAAGGGGGTTAATCTCGACATCTCCAGTTACACACAATATATGATTATACAGAAAATGCAAATGTATTGACGCTGGTGATATCGCCTTGTCTCTGCTCTGTCTGCGTCACGGCGGTGTTCGGCCTTGGCAGTCAGCAGGCCGTTCCTGGATACAAACACTGTGTCCAGGAATCTTTTGGCTTGCCAGCTTTGCACAGACAAAGAAATATACCACTTCAGCACAATTGACAATAATTATAGCAACGGCCCTTAAGCATAAAAGTTGTGTGATAATATATACATAATTATTCGAACACCTTGACCCTGATGACCTGTTTTGTGACGCCACCAGTACTTAGTTGATGGTTGTTGTTTTTTTTTAAATCAAATCGATGTAAAATCAGATCTTCCAGTGTCTATGTTGGCTACTTGCCCGGCCTTCAGGATCATGATTCTCTCCAAGCAGGAAGTGACAAAGTTAGCTGTCTGGCTGCTGGCTCCAGATCTCACTGCCTCAGTTTAATTTCCAACGTGCTATTACTGCTCTCCGGTCCACAATCCCTGAACACCGCAAGCCCTCCAGCACTCTACCAAGCAGTTTTTTAAAGTGGCCACTGGACACCCTGTTTTTGATGGTTTGGGGGATTCTTCTCATGTGAAGTCATTGTATGGATAGTGTCAGGTAACGACCCCTAGCAGTGGCCGCTCAGTCGGGCTCTGACTTTTTTTTTTGTGCTTCTTTCTTGTTGCAAGAAGCTTACTCAATTAAATAGGAGCCTGACCTACATCAAAATTATAGCCTCTCCCTAAAGTATTCCTAGGGTTTATTTTTTTTTCCAAGCAGACTACCTTAAAGTCTTTTGAAGCAGGCAGAACAGTAATAGTCTTTTCTTAGCACTTTTATTACTGTCTTCAGTGTAATAAGCAAGTGGGCACACCCGTCAGCGCATCTGCTTCCTGTCGGTCTCACCTTGAAGTTGTCCGTAGAATATAAACCTGCATTGCGATGTTAAAGACGACTCATTGTGTGGGTCCCCTCTTTCACAGGTGGGAGGAAGTCAAGGTTACCTGGGAGAGAAAGGAGAGAAGGGAGAACCCGCCGTTATTGAGCCTGTAAGTGTTTGCTTTAAAGGTTATTATTCATGTTCTTCTAACTGTTTCTCAATCAAAGCATTCACATGTTGCTAAAGTCTGTTGGATACACCTTTTAGCGTACTACAGCTGTACTACTTCTTGCTAAAATAACACAAATATTCTTACATTCAATATTAAATTAGCAATATTGACTTACATTTTACAAATTCACCCCTTTAAACTCCATCCATCCATCCATCATCTTCCGCTTATCCGAGGTCGGGTATCAGGGGCAACAGCCTAAGCAGGGAAGCCCAGACTTCCCTCTCCCCAGCCACTTCGTCCAGCTCCTCCCGGGGGATCCCGAGGCGTTTCCAGGCCAGCCGGGAGACATAGTCTTCCCAACGTGTCCTGGGTCTTTCCCGTGGCTTCTTACCGGTCGGACGTGCCCGAAACACCTCCCTAGGGAGCCGTTCGGGTGGCATCCTGACCAGATGCCCGAACCACCTCATCTGGCTCCTCTCCATATGGAGGAGCAGAGGCTTTACTTTGAGTTCCTCCCGGATGACAGAGCTTCTCACCCTATCTCTAAGGGAGAGCCCCGCCACCCGACGGAGGAAACTAATTTCGGCCGCTTGTACCCGTGATCTTGTCCTTTCGGTCATAATCCAAAGCTCATGACCATAGGTGAGGATGGGAACATAGATCGACCGGTAAATTGAGAGCTCCGTCTTCACCACAACGGATCGATACAGCGTCCGCATTACTGAAGACGCCGCACCGATCCGCCTGTCGATCTCACGATCCACTCTTCCCTCACTCGTGAACAAGACTCCAAGGTACTTGAACTCCTCCACTTGGGGCAAGATCTCCTCCCCAACCCGGAGATGGCACTCCACCCTTTTCCGGGCGAGAACCATGGACTCGGACTTGGAGGTGCTGATTCCCATCCCAGTCGCTTCACACTCGGCTGCGAACCGATCCAGTGACAGCTGAAGATCCTGGCCAGATGAAGCCATCAGGACCACATCATCTGCAAAAAGCAGAGACCTAATCCTGCAGCCACCAAACCAGATACCCTCAAAGCCCTGACTGCGCCTAGAAATTCTGTCCAAAAAAATTTCAAATGAATGTCAAAAATATTTGGTATGGTGTGTCATGCTAGTAGCTCATTAAGTAACCTTAGCAAGCATACCATAAAACTGGGAAGTTGGATATTTGCGGTTTTTAACAAGGAAAACTGCAACTGACTGCCAATAAAGTACCAGTAAAGTAATTTGATTTACTGTTAGCATCAGTCTAACAACCACGCTAAAGCTAATCAAGTTTGTCAGACACTTTTTGTCTACATGGCCTTCAAATGCTTTCAAGTTCGGACCACCCATTTGGCTCCAGGTGGGATATTTCCTATTTCCTAGGTTTCTCAAATGCGGCATTACCCAATTATGTGTTAGCGCATTCATTCACAGAAGTATTTTGGTTTGCAATTCCAGTCATATTTGCTACCTCCGCTTGCTTAAAGGGGCTGTTTGCAACATTTACACAGATGCCTATAGGGCGCCAACTTTCCAATGTATTTTATACTGTAATGACGTAATTACGTACACATGTAACACAGGCATGCATATTAGCTTTATGTGTTGTTAGCTAATATTAGCAGTTTGGATAGTTAGCGCTAGCTGTCATTGAATGTATATTCTATCATAATTGTGAAAAATATAGACAATTTTCAAACAACTATGATCTGTCAAACAACCGATGGTAACATAAGCTGGTGTTGTTATATTTTTTGCTTTGAAAAATGTTGTTTGAAAAACAGCACCTTATAATTCCTTGCTTAACATATTTCTAATAATATTACATTTCTATGAATATGGTGTTCCTGCATACGTCTAAATGTAACCTGCCTAGTATAATTGTTTTAACAGATTAATAACTGGTTAGCTACTGGCTAAAATTAACATCAACTATATGAAACGTCAGGAATATTAGATATGTCGTTTGACATTAGCAAGTTTCTAACTGGCCAACTACAGCTAACCTTAACATAAACATCACAGATGTCAGGTGTGAAAAATATTGTTAGCTATTCACGACAAGGCTGTTCAAAGAGAAGTCAGATTCCGAACAACAACGCATCGCTGGAGTCATATAGAGGATCTTTGACTTGAATTTTTGTAGTACAGTCGTTTATCGCAACCTGACCATGTTAAACAAATGTCAGGTTCAAACACTGATGACATCTATTAAAACAGACGAGAAGCAAGGAATCATGCAGAGACCAGAATTAAATTTTGCTCAGTTGAGGAGACATGTTATTTGGGCTGTATTCTAGTTACAGATCCAAACTACGTTCTAAAAGTCCAGCCCGCGTGCTTCCTCTATTTATTTGGAAGGTCCCTGTTACATCACTGAAGCTGTCGCTTAATGGAAGAGGGTAATCTCGACAACTCCAGTTAGACACAATATATGATTATACAAAAATGCAAATGTGTTGACGCCGGTGCTATCGCCCCGTCTCTGCTTTTTTCTGCGTCCCGGTACCCGATGTTCGGCCTTGGCAGTCAGCAGGCCGAGTCTGGACACAACACTGATAGCGACGGCTGGCAATCTTTTGGATTGCCAGCTTTGCACAGATACAAAAATACAGATAATAACTATAGCAACGACCCTTAAGCATAAAGTTGTGTGATAATATATATACATGATTATTCCAACAACAAATTTCTGCGAAATAGGATACATGGAATATTTTCATAAAGCATAAGAAAACCTTCTAAATATGTTTTCAACATAGAGTCCAGTAAACATGAAAAAACAACTATACAGTCACGTTTACACTTTAGTCACCCAATATAGTAGCGTTGATTGCGTTCTACTGTAGAGTACAGTTCTCACAGGTAGCCTGAAAGATCCTCCAAGCATCATTGTCACCTGGCCACTACAACACGACCACTACGTGTAAATACCTAATCACATTCTGGGTAATTCCTCAAAGTTAGAGTTGGGCTTCAATGTGCTGAAACCACGGGCGTAGGTTGTTCTGCAAAAACTTGGTCAACTTCACCAAGTTTTACCATTAGCCGTGGTGTTAGCAATTCATGTTGTTAGCATTGCGTGTCCTGCGTTGTCATTCCATATTGCCCACGCCAAAGGCTCACCACTACAATGTGGAGTTAATGATGTCAGAGATGAAGTGCATCAACAGAGTTAATTTCCACCTCGCATTGCTCGGACAGCTGCTGAAAACTGATAGCAATCTTGTTAACTCAAAGTGGTGAGTCTCGTCTTTTGATATCACTCACGTCAAAGACACACCAAATCCGGAGATGTGGTATTGATGAGCCAGGAGTTGAAGTGCTTCAAAAAGTTGTTTCAGTAAAGTTGGTCAACTAGGATTGTGGCTGTCAAGATAGTACCAAGATTAGCCGCCGTGTTGTTGTTTGCCTTGTTCTAGACGGAAGTCTTGATAAATATCTTTATAGATGGATCAGTGGCCTAGTGGTTAGAGTGTCCGCCCTGAGATCGGTAGGTTGTGAGTTCAAACCCCGGCCGAGTCATACCAAAGATTATAAAAATGGGACCCGTTACCTCCCTGCTTGGCACTCAGCATCAAGGGTTGGAATTGGGGGTTGAATCACCAAAAATGATTCCCGGGCGCAGCCACCGCTGCAGCCCACTGCTCCCCTCACCTCCCAGGGGGTGAACAAGGGAAGAATATCTATATAGATAGACAAAAACTGCGCTGTAATACATATAAGACATCATTTAGCACGTACAACAGAACACTCACAGAACAGAACACTATACAGTATAGTGTTCTGCGGTTACTTTTTGGTTGGCCAAGCGGACGTGACGACAGGCTGTGCTCACTCAGGTCCGCACGGACCTGGAGGGAGCGTGCCTTAAGTCCGGCTGGAAATCGGGAGAAATTCGGGAGAATGGTTTTCGGGAGAGGCACTGAAATTCGGGAGTCTCCCGGAAAATTCGGGAGGGTTGGCAAGTATGTTCTTACCTACTAAGTGGCCTACTGGTTAGAGTGTCCGCCCTGAGATCGGTAGGTTGTGAGTTCAAACCCCGGCCGAGTCATACCAAAGACTATAAAATTGGGACCCGTTACCTCCCTGCTTGGCACTCAGCATCAAGGGTTGGAATTGGGGGTTGAATCACCAAAAATGATTCCCAGGCACAGCCACCGCTACTGCCCACTGCTCCCTTCACCTTCCAGGTGGTGAACAAGGGATGAATATCTATATAGATAGACAAAAACTGCGCTGTAATGCATATCAAACACATATAAGACATCATTTAACGCGTACAACAGAGCACTCACAGAACAGAACACTATACAGTATAGTGTTCTGCTTTTACTTTTTGGTTGGCCAAGCGGACGTGACGACAGGCTGTGCTCACTCAGGTCCGCACGGACCTGGAGGGAGCGTGCCTTAAGTTCGGCTGGAAATCGGGAGAAATTCGGGAGAATGGTTTTCGGGAGAGGCACTGAAATTCGGGAGTCTCCCGGAAAATTTGGGAGGGTTGGCAAGTATGCTCTTACCTACTCACTGGCCTAGTGGTTAGAGTGTCCGCCCTGAGATCGGTAGGTTGTGAGTTCAAACCCCGGCCGAGTCATACCAAAGACTATAAAAATGGGACCCGTTACCTCCCTGCTTGGCACTCAGCATCAAGGGTTGGAATTGGGGGTTGAATCACCAAAAATGATTCCCGGGCGCAGCCACCGCTACTGCCCACTGCTCCCCTCACCTTCCAGGTGGTGAACAAGGGATGAATAGCTATATAGATAGACAAAAACTGCGCTGTAATACATATAAGACATCATTTAACGCGTACAACAGAGCACTCACAGAACAGAACACTATACGGTATAGTGTTCTGCGGTTACTTTTTGGTTGGCCAAGCGGACGTGACGACAGGCTGTCCTCACTCAGGTCCGCACGGACCTGGAGGGAGCGTTCCTTAAGTCCGGCTGGAAATCGGGAGAAATTCGGGAGAATGGTTTTCGGGAGAGGCACTGAAATTCGTGAGTCTCCCGGAAAATTCGGGAGGGTTAGCAAGTATGCTATTACCTACTAAGTGGCCTACTGGTTAGAGTGTCCGCCCTGAGATCGGTAGGTTGTGAGTTCAAACCCCGGCTGAGTCATACCAAAGACTATAAAAATGGGACCCGTTACCTCCCTGCTTGGCACTCAGCATCAAGGGTTGGAATTGGGGGTTAAATCACCAAAAATGATGCCCACTGCTCCTCTCACCTCCCAGGGGGTGAACAAGGGGATGGGTCAAATGCAGAAGACAAATTTCGCCGCACCTAGTGTTGGTACTTTAACTTTAACTTTAACTTCCTGTCATTGAATAATCCTATAGAGCACAACTTTCAAACTTTCCATTAGTAATCCGTTAAGTGGCTGCAGTTTTGTAAGCGACGTACTACAACTACCTAACTTTCTACTTGGGATTTGTCAACAGAAAGTACTAAATCACGTTGTGGTGTATTTTGCAGAATATTTGAATCGTTTTCAACTCATATGTGACGCATGGAACAGACGCTATTCATTTGACTTCGGCTTTGCTGTCTTTCTATTCAGTTTTAAACCATGCAACTGTAATATTAACTGAAATAGCAGCTACAGATCTACTCCCCCACCACAGCCTCCCATACCAAATCTTTGACCACACACACATTAAAGAATAGCTTGCACCGTAGATTAAATACTGTTTGTAGCAGTAAGTAAAAGTCCTCGGCCTCAAAGCCACAAAGCAGCAGCAGCAGCCGTCGGTCATTTCTCCCTTCTGGATTCAAAGTTGATTTGTAACGCTACTGTATCTCCCATTTGCCTTTTTTCAGGGGATGCTTATAGAAGGACCCCAAGGAGCCCCTGGCCAGGAGGTGAGTATCACGTTCTCATCCGCGCTCCTGTCTGCCTTTCACACATGGAGAACAGCTAAAGAGTGGGGGGAGAAAAATGCCTTTATGGAAAGCAAGTCAGTGGTGCTGTAGAATGTGTGTATGTCTGGTGTGTGTGTGTGAGGGGGAGAGAGAGGGACCAAAAAGGGGGTTACGGGGGTTCTTTTTGAAGCTTCTGTCTTTGTTGGCCGACGCATGATGAGCGTTGGATGGAGGAGAACGCCTGTGGTGGGAAGGCTTGGGAAGCAAAGTTTTGGGATATAATAAACTCAAAGTATGTCTGGTCTGTTGTCTGTGCTATTAGGGTGTCCCGGGTACCCCAGGGTTGCAAGGTTCCCCAGGGCCACCAGGAGATCCCGGTGCAAGGGTGAGTTACCGCAGAAGTGACTACCGTGCTTTCTCGGAATGTATGACACACACTTCCTACATTAAACCTTGACGCCCCTTAAAAAAATGACACATTTTAAGCCTTAGGTCCCAAAACAGTCCCATTCTAAAGTAGTGAAGTAAAAACATGCTATGTATTAATATTTTAAAGTTGCACTATGTCTCATGTATGTTTTCAGCAACTACACACTGTTTTTAGACTTAGACTTAGGCAAACTTTAATGATCCACAAGGGAATTTGTTCACAGATATATGTTTGGATATTTCATAGCCCTTTTGTCATAAGAACCACTGATTTTTTTCCAGTAGGAAAAACTGAATATGCAATATTCTCCACTAATGTGAAAAAGTGAGGTTCTATATTTCCGATTAGGTTATTGCAACCTTGAGTAGGTCAATATTATCGAATAGCAACACTGAGTTGCAATCAAGTATGACTAGCTTGTAGAACTCACAAGATTTTATTAAAAAAAAAAAAATTAATTCATTTTTGAGTCACTCAGGGGGAGAAATGCAAGTCCAGTCCCCTGGAAATGATACCAAGTTCAGTTCAAAACTTAGACTACATTATATTACTGTGGAGGGGGGCGTGGTCTGCGGGGCCTGTCGCGGAGCGGGGTGTGGAAGGACCGGCCTTGAAGCACAGCTGGCAGGTGATTGGATTACCCAGCTGGGGCTGATCATCCAATCGCCTGCCATGCTTATTAGCAGGAGCCGGTGCCGAGACACGAGTGTTGGACTTGGAGCGAGAGAGAGAGAGACTAGAGCTAGAGAGAAAAGCAGAGACACGCCGGACTGAAAAGTCCTAACTATATACTGCTGAAAAGCAAACCATACTGGTGTATGAAAATAAAAGACTTGATCCAACCTGAATACCGGGCTCTCGTGCCAGTGTGTGGTGGTCAGGAGAACCCACTAGAGGGCAACCTCTACATTTTGGCCAATCACCTGCCAACTGTGCTTCGAGACCCCGCTCCGCGGCAGGCCCGCAGACCACGCCCCCCTCCACAATTACGTTAACGTTTTAAAACCACTTAAGCGCTCCTGTTGTAGAGAGGAACTTGGACTATTGGCAGATCCTTGCATTGACATTTTAACATCCTAAAGGCCGGCGTAGACTTCAGTGGACACTTGTATTTTGCATGACATGACTATTTTTTTACTCTGACAAAGCTAATGTCCATTACAGAGGATGAAAGTTGTCTAAGTAAGAATAATAGGGGACAAGTCCAATCCCCTGGTCGTTTTCTAGAAATGTGGCCCCTAATAGACATAACCCTGGTGTAGGCATCAATACCATTATCCTATTCTACACACCTTCACACCTTTCAATAAAGCAGTTCTTCTCAAATAGTACGGGGGGGGGGCCAATGCCAGTGGGGTGCGCGTGACCGCGGGGACCGTGCTTTATCAGTATCATGTTATATCATGCTTCACACCCTGGTTCAAAAGCTGCACTAAACAAAGTGTGCTCATTGTTGCACAACAAATCGGTTTTTTTCATTTTTGTTTGGTAAATTAAAGTGTTTTATACATTGTGCTCATGAGTAAATGTTGCTGATCAATTTTAATGTTTTATCATTTATTGAGTTTACTCAATTGCCTTTTCCAGTATCAAATGGTCGGTCAACAATTTTTAATTTGAATAAGGATATTTTCATTTTTTTCGAATTTCAAGCAAATTATTGTCACAGACTAAAAATCAATGGTAATAAAATTATTATTTGTGGCGAAATGAGGGGGAGGG
Organism: Nerophis lumbriciformis; assembly: GCF_033978685.3. Taxonomy (NCBI): domain Eukaryota; kingdom Metazoa; phylum Chordata; class Actinopteri; order Syngnathiformes; family Syngnathidae; genus Nerophis; species Nerophis lumbriciformis. The sequence continues at coordinate 34,123,883 of NC_084566.2, read as the reverse complement.
CCGTAACGGAATTAATATATTCTGTTATATATATATATATATAAATATATATATATATTTCCAATCTAATATTTTATTGTGTAAAAAATGTAAAAATGTGATTTTGCTTCAGCGATAAAATCCTTTTAAAATTGGTTTAAAAAGTTTAAATAGTATTGTAGCACTGGTTATTGTGTACAACAACTTGTAATACCACTTTGTTCCTTAGGAGGCAGCAGCAAGTCAAAGTTGTGCAAAAGTTGGCCAAAAAAAAAAAAAAAAACATTATTTGTTTGTTCACAGAAAATAATTGAGAAGCACTGCAATAAATTACAATATATCGTATGCATGTTCAAAATAAACTGAAACTGAACTGAACTGAATAAAGGGACTCAAATGATAATGGTAATAATAATATGAATGTGAATATTAATATTAATAATAATAATTAGAGATGTCCGATAATATCGGACTGCCGATATTATCGGCCGATAAATGCTTTAAAATGTAGTATCGGAAATTATCGGTATCGGTTTCAAAAAGTAAAATTTATGACTTTTTAAAACGCCGCTGTACGGAGTGGTACACGGACGTAGGGAGAAGTACAGAGCGCCAATAAACCTTAAAGGCACTGCCTTTGCGTGCTGGTCCAATCACATAATATCTACGGCTTTTCACGCACACAAGTGAATGCAACTCATACTTGGTCAAGAGCCATACAGGTCACACTGAGGGTGGCCGTATGAACAACTTTAACACTGTTACAAATATGCGCCACACTGTGAAGCCACACCAAACAAGAATGACAAACACATTTCGGGAGAATATCCGTAACCGTAACACAACATAAACACAACAGAACAAATACCCAGAACCCCTTGCAGCACTAACTCGTCCCCAATTCCAAGCTGCTGTTTTGAAGCATGTTAAAAAAAACAATGCACTTTGTGACTTCAATAATAAATATGGCAGTGCCATGTTGGCATTTTTTTCCATACCTTGAGTTGATTTATTTTGGAAAACCTTGTTACATTGTTTAATGCATCCAGCGGGGCATCACAACAAAATTAGGCATAATAATGTGTTAATTCCACGACTGTATATATCGGTATCGGTTGATGTCGGAATCGGTAATTAAGAGTTGGACAATATCGGAATATCGGATGTCGGCAAAAAAGCCATTATCGGACATCTCTAATAATAATAATAATAATGATACAAACAAGCAAGCCCTCGTCACGCTTTGTACAAAACTGACCAATATATTAGGAATCAGAACACTGAAAGAAAGCTTGTTCCCCTAAAAACTCTTAAGGGTTAAACTTTCCATTCGGTTCTGTTCCTATTGAATGTAAACTGTCATTATAGTATTATAGAAGAAGGCTGATTCACAGCTCTGAGGATTGTAGTCAAGTTCAACAAGTTTCTTAGGATATATGAAATATTTTCCTCCCAACTCCCCATGATTGATTAGATGACACTTACAGTTGGATCTCAGCATGGGCTGTCAATACCATGGAGCGGTGTGACCAGCAGACCACACAGACACAATGCCGCTACTGTTCCTCAGGGGGTTTAAAGTGATCAGAAAATGTTTTTTTTGGCCCGCCCTTCCCCTCAACTCCTCCTTTGGGAAACAACGCGTCTTACTGATGAGGAGCCACTGATGGGAATCAGAAGCAACCCTTTCCTGTAGGCCCGCGGTTTGCTGTCTGGACGCGTCATCGGATAGGATTTTTGTCTTGTTATGATCTGCCTTTGAAGTCCCAGTCCATTCATTAACACTAGATGTCACTGTGAGGAACATTCATGACCATAGTCTGAATTTCCCTTTGGGGATTGATAAAGTATTTTTGATTTTGATTCTGATCGGAAATGGCAGATGGGAATAGATGGTTTTAATTGGATAATCCTGGAATTTACAGCGTTTAAAGTGCTTTCAGTAAGCCCTACTAGGAACAAGCCTTTTTGTGTGTCTGTAGCCTTAATGCTAATGAGGTGTGTTTCATGCCCACTATTGTGCGCTTAATCCACATTTTACATATACACTAGAGATGTCCGATAATGGCTTTTTTTTCCGATATTCCAATATTGTCCAACTCTTAATTACTGTCGGAGGCATATATTTACATATATCCGAATTTAAGTGTTACTTCTTTTATTTCATAATCATATTACAAAACAGCTAGTGTTTTTCTTCCAATTGTGGTCTTTTGGTTGTCTGCAAAAAACTGTGTGCTTAACCTTGAATCTTCTGATGTAAGAAAGAGAGATACTCCTTTCTCTTATCTTTTCTTATTCCCAGGTGCGGAGGACAATGGGCATGTGTTTTGGCTGAAGGGACATGTCTGCGAGGGGGGGAGAGAGAGAGACTTAAGAGGGGAGGGTTTTTCGGGGGGGGCAGACCATCTTGGCGGCGGGATTGAATGTTCTATGCTGGACTGGTCTCAATTTATATGCAAAGCTTTGCAAATATATTACAAAATACCTATTCTGTCTCTGGTGGTTTTTCTACTCAGCTTTAAGTGTCGTAAAGAGCTTGGGAGCGACTTGTGACTTGAATTCCCTGGGAGGAACAACTGGTCCAAACGCAACAAGAGCTAATGTTTTTAGCATAGCTCTGTCGATGTCCCGTAGCTAAGTTACCGATTCCGATATCAACCGATACCGATATATACAGTCGTGGAATTAACACATTATTATGCCTAATTTTGTTATGATGCATTAAACAATGTAACAAGGTTTTCCAAAATAAAATCAACTCAAGTTATGGAAAAAAAAAATGCCAACATGGCACTGCCATATTTATTATTGAAGTCACAAAGTGCATTCTTTTTTTTTAACATGCCTCAAAACAGCAGCTTGGAATTTGGGACATGCTCTCCCGGAGAGAGCATGAGGAGGTTGAGGTGGGGGGTTAGCGGAGGGTGTATATTGTAGCGTCCCGGAAGAGTTAGTGCTGCACGGGTTTCTGGGTATTTGTTCTGTTGTGTTTATATTGTGTTACGGTGCGGATGTTCTCCCGAAATGTGTTTGTCATTCTTGTTTGGTGTGGGTTCACAGCGTGGCGCATATTTGTAACAGTGTTAAAGTTGTTTATACGGCCACCTTCAGTGTGACCTGTATGGCTGTTGACCAAGTATAATTCGCATTCACTTGTGTGTGTGTGAAAAGCCGTAGATATTATGTGAGTGGGCCGGCACGCAAAGGCAGTGCCTTTAAGGCACGCCCCCAATATTGTTGTCTGGGTGGAAATCGGGAGAAATTCGGGAGAATGGTTGCCCCGGGAGATTTTCGGGAGGGGCACTGAAATTCGGGAGTCTCCCGGGAAAATCGGGAGGGTTGGCAAATATGCTCTTACCTACTCAGTGGAGTAGGTATGACTGGTAGACGCAACTGCTCTCTACTTCTCCCTACGTCCGTGTACCACTCCGTACAGCGGCGTTTTAAAAAGTCATACATTTTACTTTTTGAAACCGATACCGATCACTTAAAGCATTTATCGGCCGATAATATCGGCCGTCCGATATTATCGGACATCTGTAATATACACTGTAACTCTGCTCTTGTCCAACGAACTATCATAGCTATGCAACGTAACATTAAGTAGTGGGACAGGAGGGCACAAACATTAGTAACACTATGCGCGGCGGGAAACCTCGGGTTGGTAGAGTGGCCGTGCCAGCAACTTGAGGGTTCCAGGTTCGATCCTCGCTTCCGCCGTCCTAGTCACTGCCGTTGTGTCCTTGGGCAAGACACTTTACCCACCTGCTCCCTGTGCCACCCACACTGGTTTAAATGTAACTTAGATATTGGGTTTCACTATGTAAAAGCGCTTTGAGTCACTAGAGAAAAAGCGCTATATAAATATAATTCACCTCACTTCACACTAGCATACCTATGTGAGCTACATGCTAACATTGCACAGACATTTTTAACAGCAACGTTGTTATGATTAGCAGATGTTTTAAGACATTCCAAATGAGCTTACAGGCTGTATCTTAGGGCGTATAGCAAATCCTGCTTTTTTTGTTTATTGTCAAGTGGTATACAACACGGGCTGAGCTCTACTAGCTGGAGGCAGCTCTGAGGTGGTATCCCATCCATGAGGAACAGCTTTCTGACGTCAGGAAAATCCTCTACTTCAAAAGCAAGCGTTTGAGAGCCTCTACTCTTAAAAGTGGATATTATTTTGAAGGAACAATGCTCAAAGACAGATATGTTCAGATTCAAGCTAAATAGCTCATTTCCATCTGCAGTTACCCAAATTTAAAAATATACAAAAACATGCAATAAAATCATACTATAGCATGTAATCAAATTAAGAAAAGTCATAAAATGCCCTTTCATCGACACATACTTATTATACAATACAACGACACCTCTCCTCTACATCATAACACATATAATACATGCCCTTGTTCACATTTGTCATCATTTGTAAAAAACAACCATGATTTCAATAGATGCACCTCACAGTTTACAACAAAATGCTCTCATGGATAAATATAATACACATTAAGTTAATGGGTCAAACATAGTGCCCACCTTATTGACCGTGTGAGCAGCTTTGATCGCTCCAAAGCCACTTTTTAACTTAAATTGTGAATGAAGAGTAGTCGGTTAGACTTTTCAAGTTAGTTGCGAGGTCGTTCCATTCCTTTATGGCTTTATATGAAAAGGCTGATTGTGCAAAAGAGGTTTTACATCTGGGTACGCTACACCGCCCGTTGGTGGAGGCTTGTGTGTTTCTAGTTGTCACGGCAGATGTAAACTGGACATAGTGCTTGAGTGGCGCTGGTGCAGTGTTATTTAGTGTTCTATGTGCCATTCTTATTGATGCTAATCTAAAATTTAACACTATGTATTTTTGAAAGACGAAACAAGGGTTGTTGTGGTTTCCGGTCAAGGATTTTTGAGCGATTGTGCAAGGTTTCCAATGGCCTCAGGGTCATTTTTGCTTGCCTGGGACCAAAATGTTATACAATAATAAAAACGAGACATAATCATTGCATTGAAATAAGTTTGAGCTGCCTCCAGTGTCAACAAATTCCTGATACATTTGAACATTTTTATGTTGTACTTAAGACTCTGGCACATCTGTTTGATATGTTTTTTAAAGCCAAGTGTTGGGTCTAAAATGACACCCAGATAACGATATTCACTAACATGTTGTATCAATTCCTTGTTAACAGTTATATTTGGAAAGGATGACGTTTTATATTAGGTTACAAAATACATTGTTGCCGTTTTCTTAATGCTTAATGTAAGACTAGAGTCATGTAGCCATGTTGCCCATTTCTCCATGGCTGCTGTATGTTCTTTGGCAACCGTTTCAGAGTCTTTTCCCCAATTATAAATAACCCTGTCATCTGCATACATCTGGATATTAACATCCTCACATACAGAAGGCAGGTCGTTTATATACATGGAGAAAAGAAGAGGGCCAATGTTAGAGCCTTGGGGCAGGCCAATATTAGTAGCAGTGAAACTGGATGTTGTGTTATCAATACGGACACATTGGGTCCAACCAGATAGGTATGACATAATCCAGGCCAGAGTACCTGCCGACAGTTTAAAAATTGTTAATTTCGTAAGTAACGTGGCGTGAGTAAGGGAGATGATATTTGGTGCTCATAAACAGGCTAAAAGAATACATACCGTATGTTTCGGAGTATAAGTCGCACCAGAGTATAAGTCGCACCTGCCGAAAATGCATAATAAAGAAAGGAAAAAACATATATAAGTCGCACTGGAGCCCGGCCAAATTATGAAAAAAAACTGCGTCTTATAGTCCGAAAAATACGGTAGTACTGTTAAAATGTCATTGAAAAGTACATAAGGAATAAACGCCACTTGCTGGTCCTTAGGGAGCTTGCCATTGAAGATTATGTCATTCTTAAAGGGGACTTTTGCCTATCATTAATAATCCCTATATAAGCCAATAACACATATATTTTCTTTTTTCTATGCATTCTAATTGGTAATGTACGGCAAATACAAGGCGGCTAATGGGAATAATCTATTGCGCCCATAAAGTCCTCTTAAAAAAAACATCCAAAAACCGCCAACAACACTCCATTTACATGTCGCGTCCTGAACATTAACCACGTATTAGCAATGTTTCAATTTATTAGGGCTCACGCTGAATAACTACTTTTAGCGGTGCCGTGATCAAAGAGATAACTAGCTCTTGCAGCTATTGACACAGAGAGCCGGTGAGCTGCTGCATTGCCACTGAGTTGGTAAAAGTTAATCCTACATTATAAATAGTGCATCTCACTTGTATAGTAGAAGGTGGTTGCCATAACCCGATAATTTGGTCAACTTTGACATTCAACTTAGACCATACTTGCCAACCCTCCTGGATTTTCCAGGAGACTCCCGAAATTCAGCGCCTCTCCCGAAAACCTCCCGGGACAAATTTTCTCCCGAAAATCTCCCGAAATTCAGGCGGAGCTGGAGGTCACGCCCCCTCCAGCTCCATGCGGACCTGAGTCCGCTTTCCCACAATATAAAGAACGTCTACAGTAAAGCAGTCCGTCTGCCGTAAACAGCAATGTTGTGACACTCTTAAACAGGACAATACTGCCATCTAGTGCATTTGATGAAAGCACTTTTGTGCGTGCCACACAGCAATGCATCATCAGAGAGGGTGATCAGCATGGTTAGAAAGATAGTGACAGAGAATAGAAAAAAGATGGACAATTCAACCCTTAACTCAACAATGAGTAGATGAGTGTTATGTGTGTGTATATGTGTAAATAAATGAACACTGAAATTCAAGTATTTCTTTTATTTATATATATATATATATATATATATATATATATATATATATATATATATATATATATATATAGCTAGAATTCACTGAAAGTCAATTATTTCTTATATATATATATATATATATATATATATATATATATATATATATATATATATATATATATATATATATATATATATATATATATATATATCCATCCATCCATTTTCTACCGCTTATTCCCTTCGGGGTCGCGGGGATATATATATATATATATATATATATATATATATATATATGAAATACTTGACTTGGTAAATTCTAGCTGTAAATATACTCCTCCCCTCGTAACCACGCCCCCGCCCCAACCACGCCCCCCGCACCCACCCCCCACCTCCCGAAATTGGAGGTCTCAAGGTTGGCAAGTATGACTTAGACTCAAAGATGGCAAGAAAGACATGAAATGACGCTTGTTTTATGATTAATTCTTCATCCAAACGGGAAGATATGAACGTCCCATCAGTTAGCATCTGTGGGGGGGGCGTGGCCTGCGGACCTGCAGCGAAGCGGGGTGTGCCAGGACCGGTTTCGAGATTAGCGACAGGTGCGTAGATGGCACACCTGGGCTGGCATATGTTATCACCGGTCAATCTGTTAAAGGGCAGCAGCCGGGAAGGAGGGGGGTTGTTGTTGACGGTGGAGAGAAAACCCGAGCACGAACGAGAATGAGGGCGAGACGGACAGTAATGACTGAAAACGAACACAAAATAAATCATTGTTCAGAAAGATGAACGAGGCGGTCATGTCCGTAATTGGTGGTCTGAAGAACCCCGGAAGAGCAGGTCTTCCACAGCATCCTAGTGAGAGCAGACATTGTACAGTAAGCGATAGTTTAATTTAGTTTGTATTTCTTGTTTAGCACTTAGCAATAGTTCTACTTGCTGAATAATGCTTATCACTCAGCTTCTAAAACGTGTCGCTCATCCTCCGTATACTCAGGCTCAAAAATAGCAGGTTCCGATCATAATTTGTCGTTGTTGTCTCAAACGAAGTCTGCCACGGTTAGTTGTAGTCCTCGTTGTTGAAGGAAATATTGAACGTTGTGATGAATTTACCAATTTAATTTACCAATTCATTTACCATGAATTGATTAACGAGGACCCTGACTTAAACAAGTTGAAAAACTTATTCGGGTGTTACCATTTAGTGGTCAATTGTACAGAATATGTACTGTACTGTGCAATCTACTAATAAAAGTCTCAATCAATCAATCAATGTGTCTGTGAAATTAAAGAAAAAATATTTATTGATTAAATATACCAAAATACGCAATTATTGCATGTTATTATGAATGTGCCTGTTACTACATTACATATATACTTACAGCGTGTTTATAAAATAGTGATGGACGTTGTTGGAACGAGCGAATCCCATTAGCTCCATTGTTAGCTGACATTTGCTAGCGTTTATTTACAAGTTTGAATGCATTAAAAAAAAGAAAAACGTAAAAGTGCTTTTCTCAAATACGGATTGTGAATGAAAGGCAACATTTAAACATAAAGTGCAGTTCTCCTTTTAGACCTGCTGATTTTGTGCACACATCAAATTAACTTCCCAACTAGCAAGTAAACAACACTTAGAGTAAATCCAGGCTCAAATAAAAGTCTTGGAATAGATTGATATGAAGTCTGGCAGACATGTTGATTGTCCCCTACATTCTTTCCTACCTGTCCATGGCTCGCCTCAGCCTTGACTCACATGTTTTATGAGGCCGACACTATAAAAGCTCAGCTTGATGAATGTTTTGTGGCATTCAAATATGACATCAAAGCTCCTTTGGCTGGCAGGGCTGTGGGTTTTTATTTTATTTTAATTTTTTTAAGTGATGAGTAAATAAATGAGTTGCTACCGTGTGGGCGCCACGCAAACAGTTAAATAATGCTTTTGTTTATGCTCTGGGGAGTTTCCACACCTCGGAAAAGAAGCATCAGCTAAACTAAAAACAAGAAGAAAAAAAATACAAAAATTAGGGGTATTTTACTTGAACTAAGCAAAATTATCTGCCAATAGAACAAGAAAATTGGGCGTGTCAAGACTTTCCAAAACAAGCTAAAATTAGCTAACCTCAATTAACCCAAAAATACATTAAAATAAGAATATTCTCACTAATAACAAGTGCACTTTTCTTGCTAGAAAAAAAAATGGGACATTTTTGCACAATATGTTGAAAAATATTCTTAAATGAAGTAAATGCTAGTGCCATTATCTTGACATAATGATATGCGCTCGGCATTACATTTCTTGAAACCAGCAAACTTATACTAAAAACTAATTTAATGGAAAGGCAACAAGGCAACCGCTTGTTACTCTCGGGGTCTCCTAGCCGCTCAGGCAAATCATATGGTCTGAAAATGCATTTTTCCATTGATAACATGACATCATCGCGCCAAGTGCGTGCTCTTTCAGTCAATTAGTGCGCATATATACAGCCCGGCCCCCGGCCAAAAATGTTTTAATTGTAAATTTGAATTATTTATCTGAATGTGCATGAACTATTTCTGTTCAGAATTGTTTGAAAGGTCACATGTTAAATGTTTAAATATTAACTGTCAGTTTACTGTACTGTGCCAACTGTACTACTATATGAGTACGTATTTTCTATTGTTTCATTGAAAATAATTTGTTTTAATTATGAGCAGGGGCGCCGAAAAGGGGGGGTAAAGGAGACGGATTCTAGGGGCCCATGATGGAGGAGGGCCCAGAGAGGCCCCTAATGATGATGAAATTACAATACAGAAAAAATAATGACACTGTGTTGAGGGCCCTGTAAAGATTCTTTTCATGGGGCCCAAAATCCCTAGCGGCGCCCCTGATTATGAGACACAATTGTGTCAAAATCATGATTTTTTTTTCCATGCTTGAAATAAGAAATTATCACTTTAAAAAAGTAGTTTTATACTTGTGAGTGTTGATGACACAGCTTTGCAACACTTGATATTCTAGCTTCAAGCATGTTTTACTCAATATAGGTCATCAAATCTCAGCAACAAGCTGTAATATCTTACTGAGATCATTTAGGACCAAAACACTTAAAACACTCTAACATAAAATCTGCTTAGTGAGAAGAATTATCTTATCAGACAGAAAATAAGCAAATATCACCCTTATTTGAGATATTTAATCTTACTTAGATTTCAGTTTTTGCAGTGTACTTTTTCAGTTTGTTTGCTGTAATATACCTTATACATATTTTATAATAATATGATTCCTACAGGGTCCCCCAGGACGAGCTGGAATCCCTGGTTCGGACGGTGTCCCTGGGCCTGCAGGTACCATTCTGATGCTTCCAGTAAGTTCTGCCACTTTTGCACACAAGCACAGCAGGCTGCCACATTTTTGCATGACACACCGTTCATTCACCCCTTCATCACAAGTCACTCCTCGTTCTATCGTCTCGCTCCGTTTCAGGCGTCCAATGTTCCCGTTTGATCCGAATTGTGCATTCTTTTTTTTCGTGCAGTTCCGTGCGGGCGGCGAGGCGCACAAGGGGCCTGTGGTATCGGCACAAGAGGCTCAGGCTCAGGCCATCCTTTCTCAGGCGAGGGTAAGGACTTGACACTGATTATTCGACAGTTTGAAGTGGAACAAACTGTGATGCTCTGATTTATTGAGTTTTGCATCATTCATACACTCAACTGAATGTGGAAATATTTTTGCAATACAGTAAAAGCTGGTAGGAATGCTAGTGGACCTCTAATAGTTTGTTCCATAAAACATTTATGAAATGTACCAACAATTATGATCATCCTAACTATTGTACAATTGTCAAAAATGAGCTCACTACTTGATATAAAAATGTAAAACGTGCATTAGAGCACTCATTTTAAACATGCAGATGCATCTCATGCATGTCATCTTTTAAAATGTTTAACTGTTGTACAATTGTAAAAAAAAAAAAAAAAAAGTTAACCATTTTACTTTAAAGTGTAGAAAGTCCAATAAAGCCTGTATTTATTTATTTTCTTTCTTTCTTTTTTTTAGTTTATTTCGAACATGAACACACTTACAGCATAATACATAAAAATAATAATAATAATAATAGATTTTATTTGTAAAAAAAAAAAAAAAACACTTTACATTGAGTAAACAACCTCAAAGTGCTACAGTGTATTAAAAAAATACAAATAAAAAGACAATAAAAAAATATATATATATATTAAAAATAAAAACTACAACTAGTATGCATATATCTAAAAAAAGTTGTTTTTTTTTAAAAGAAGGGTTTTTAAGCCTTTTTTAAAAGCATTCACAGTCTGTGGTGCCCTCAGGTGGTCAGGGAGAGCGTTCCACAGACTGGGAGCGGCGGAGGAGAATGCCCGGTCTCCCATTGTTCGTAGCTTTGTCCTCGGAGGTTAACCTGTCCGGAGCGGAGGTGTCGTGTGGAGGATTTGGGGGGGGTGACACAATTAAACATCACACAATTCCATATCATTTCTGTTTACATCATGTCCGAAAAGGAGTCGTAAGAAGCAAAGCTTATTTAATCCTACCCCTTTCCCATTTCAGAGCGTTTACAAATTCATTTACTGACCTTTTTATAGTAGAATGACATCCGTGAGTGAGTAATACAACAGTTTTGTAATATGTAATTAGTTAGTCAGTCATTATAAACATACTGAGATGAAGAATATCTTATTTTTAATAAGGTTGAAAGTATTCCTCATAGTCTTCTTTGTACTTTGTAAGTACTACTAATTTGAACAACCTCTTAAAGTGGATCATATCAGTACAATGTTTAACTTCTTTACTTAATCCATTCCATCATTTAATTCCACATACAGATATGCTAAAGGTTCTAATTGTTGTACATGCATACAAATGTTTTAAATTACATTTTCCTCTAATGTTATATTTCTCCTCTTTAGTTAAGAAGAATTGTTGTACATTATTTGGTAGCAGGTCCGCCTAATGCGTCTTATTTAAGTGACATTAATGATAGTAGCTGTCACAAAAGCGTAAAGACAAGTTAATCTGTGTAATTTATTTGAAATGTAATGGTCAAATAATTTTGTGAATTTGCCTTTAATGACTTAATTAGTTAATTGTAATTTTGGTTTTAAAAAAAAAGTACAAATCTTTAATGCCCAAAAAAATGTTTTCATTAACTAAATAAAACAATGTAACTTTTAAAAGTGATAAAATATGTCCCTTATTGCATTCTACCTCACACAACTGTTTAGAATAAAAATCAATAGTTCTAAATAACTAAATAATGTTAAAATGCCACACAAATTCAAATACATATATATCAACAAGGGCTGCTCTCAGTGCTCACTCTCAGCTATCACCGGTAGAGCAGGGAGGGGGAGTGGTCAAGTGTGCCTGAGTGAGCAGTAGAGAGAGAGAGAAAGAGAGAGAGAGAGAGAGAGAGAGAGAGAGAGAGAGAGAGAGAGAGAGAGAGAGAGAGAGAGAGAGAGAGAGAAGAGTGAGGAGTGAGGAGTGAAGAGTGAGGATTGAGGGAGGGAGCGGGAGAGAGGGAGGGAGTGAGAGAGAGAGAGTAAAGAGTGAAGAATGAGGAGTGAGAGAGAGAGTGAGAGTGAGGAGTGAAGAGTGAGGGAGGAAGTGAGAGAGAGAGAGAGTAAAGCGTGAAGAGTGAGGAATGAGAGAGAGGGAGTGGGAGAGAGGGAGGGAGGGAGGAAGTGAGAGAGAGAGAGACTGAGAGTGAGAGTGAAGAGTGAGGATTGAGGGAGGGAGCGGGAGAGAGGGAGGGAGTGAGAGAGAGAGAGTAAAGAGTGAAGAATGAGGAGTGAGGAGTGTAGAGTGAAGAGTGAGAGAGAGGGAGTGGGAGGGAGGAAGTGAGAGAGAGAGAGTGAGAGTGGGAGTGAGAGTGAGGAGTGAAGAGTGAGGGAGGGAGCGGGAGAGAGGGAGGGAGTGAGAGAGAGAGAGAGAGAGTAAAGCGTGAAGAGTGAGGAATGAGAGAGAGGGAGTGGGAGAGAGGGAGGGAGGAAGTGAGAGAGAGAGAGAGTGAGAGTGAAGAGTGAGGAGTAAAGAGTGAGGATTGAGGGAGGGAGCAGGAGAGAGGGAGGGAGTGAGAGAGAGAGAGTAAAGAGTGAAGAATGAGGAGTGAAGAGTGAGAGAGAGGGAGTGGGAGGGAGGAAGTGAGAGTGAGAGAGTGAGAGTGAGGAGTGAAGAGTGAGGAGTGAAGAGTGAGGGAGGGAGTGAGAGAGAGAGAGTAAAGCGTGAAGAGTGAGGAATGAGAGAGAGGGAGTGGGAGAGAGGGAGGGAGGGAGGAAGTGAGAGAGAGAGAGACTGAGAGTGAGGAGTGAAGAGTGAGGATTGAGGGAGGGAGCGGGAGAGAGGGAAGGAGTGAGAGAGAGTGTAAAGAGTGAAGAATGAGGAGTGAGAGAGAGGGAGTGAGAGAGAGGGAGGGAGTGGGCGGGACCGAGGGATGGAGGGAGAGAGAGAGAGTGAAGAGTGAGGAGTGAAGAGTGAAGGAGGGAGAGGGAGAGAGGGAGGGAGTGAGAGAGAGAGAGTAAAGTGTGAAGAGCGAGAGAGAGGGAGTGGGAGGGAGGGAGAGTGAGGAGTGAAGAGTGAGGGAGGGAGAATGAGGAGTGAGAGAGAGGGAGTGGGAGGGAGGAAGTGAGAGAGAGAGAGTGAGAGAGAGAGAGTGAGGAGTGAGAGAGAGGGAGTGGGAGGGAGGAAGTGAGAGTGAGGAGTGAAGAGTGAGGAGTGAAGAGTGAAGAGTGAGGGAGTAAGCGGGAGAGAGGGAGAGAGGGAGGGAGTGAGAGAGAGAGAGTAAAGCGTGAAGAGTGAGGAGTGAGAGAGAGGGAGTGGGAGAGAGGGAGTGGGAGAGGGAGGGAGTGAGAGAGAGACTGAGAGTGAGAGTGAGAGTGAGGAGTAAAGAGTGAAGAGTGAAGAGTGAGGGAGGGAGTGGGAAAGAGGGAGGGAGTGAGAGAGAGAGAGTGAAGAGTGAGGAGTGAAGTGTGAGAGAGGGAGTGGGAGGGAGGGAGGGAGTGAGAGAGTGAGAGAGGGAGTGAGAGGGAGGAGCGAAGAGCGAAGAGTGAAGAGTGAAGAGTGAGGAGAAATACTAACTCAGGAAAATCAAGTTATTTGCAGGATGTGTGAGCGATGTTAAGACACTTTTGAGTTTTCCTTGTTCAGTTATCAATTTATGATGTAACCTTAAACTTATCTGTTTATGATGTAACCTTAAACTTATCTGTTTATGATGTAACCTTAAACGTATCTGTTTATGATGTAACCTTAAACGTATCTGTTTATGATGTAACCTTAAACGTATCTGTTTATGATGTAACCTTAAACGTATCTGTTTATGATGTAACTTTAAACTTCTCTGTTTATGATGTAACCTTAAAAGCCAGTGCCTTCCTCAAACTGATGTATTCAAAGAAATGGCATATTGAATGAGTTATTGAGCATTAAGCTTTCTGTAAATGTTCCTAACAAACAGCACTGAGCAGACAAAAGTCAGTCGGCTGGTCGAGTGTGAGAGTGACAACATAGGAAGGTCATACACATCATAATCACACGTTCACAACAATGCATCCAAAACTCACTCAAAGTCAAACGATAGTTTCATATATACAATATGGTTCTCTTTTACTGCAGACCGGAAAACTGGAAAAGGACTAGTTAAGGACATATTGTTGGACACGTCTGCGTCTTACGACCGGGGAGCCAAACAACAACGGCATTAATATTTGCTTGAAGGGGTGGAGTAGGACTTGGATCGCTTCCCTTAGCAAATTAACATCGTTGAGGTCATTAGGCTGCTAATGTTCCACACATTCTTGGCAGGGAGAACGCGGGGGGGGAAAGGGTCGACTACGCACCTGTGAAGGCTCATTTGAATTTCAACACTTTCAGACACATGTTGCTATTTTTTAAATAGGAAAAAAAAAATATTCAAGCAGTCATTCTAAAACAATTAAAACATTTTTTTTTTTAATTTATTCATTTATTTCAGGCAATGACATTAAAAAAAAAAAAAAAAAAAAAAGTACAAGGTAGACAATACATAATAATATAAATTAATATAATGCAAAAGGTAATGTACAGTATGTAAGCATGATTGTCCAGTTTTGCCTGAAATGGAGTGGGAAGAAGATAACTACATAACTACAATACATTAAACATAAGTTTAAATGTATTGTTCTTTGCAGGGGCGTCACTAGCTTTTAAGGACAGGGGGGGCTTTGCCCCCAGGAGATGCACAGGATGCGAGCGAATGTTACGCACAAGCACAAAACTTCACAAACGGCTAACAAAGACTTAGAAATTATTCATTGTTATTATTATTATTTTAAAAAAATGCACGGGACGAAATGAAATGCTCCCCGGGACGATGGCTTTTAACCATATATTTTCTTTTTCTTTTTATGTATTTATTTATTTTACATTTTATATTAAATGTCTTGGTTTTTCCTCCCTCTGAAAATCCTATTAAATGTTTAACAAGCCATCCTATAATAATAAAACAGCTATTAATGTAACAATACAATAAAACAAATATATTTAATGATGGGTTTTTTTCATTATTTTAACAATAGGCTTATGTATATTACTTTATATAGATTCTACAAGAAACACAAAACTTAAAAAATAAATGATTTACAATTGCACACACAAGGTTTTGTGCAGCTTCACTCATTGTAAAGGAAGATAATGTGCTTCGTACACCTGCAGGACCGCAAGCAAGGTCGCAGAGAAAATGCGGGCTGGAATTTGAGTGATGTGGGCATTTTCTATATGAACAAGTGGAATGGATTGGATACCGACGCACGAAAGGGGCTCTCTACCTTACGCTACGAAGTGAAGGGAAACTGAGTGAATAATAACAGGTTATATGATTATTTATTTAAACTCATATTTGGGCCACTTTATAATGAATATGTCGGCATTTATTTGTAAAAAAAAAACAAAAAAACACCAAATTATTTAGGGGGGCTTAAGAATATTTTAGGGGGGCTTGAGCCCCCCTAAAATAGGCCTAACAACGCCAATGGTTCTTTGTACATATTTTCTCATGTAGTAGCTGGGAAACATGTGTTAACTTAAAGAGAGTACCAATCATCGACAGTATTAGTCAACGTTCATTCAGTAGAAGGTATTTGATCATATCTGTGGATAAAATGTAGTGATTATGAAACAAATATTTTACATCATCTACACTGCAAAATGTCAGTGGTCAAAAACAAGAAAAAAAAAATACAAAAATGAGGGGTATTTAATTTGAACTAAGCAAAATTATCTGCTAATAGAACAAGAAAATTCGGCTTGTCAAGACTTTCCAAAACAAGTAAAATTAGCTAACCTCAATGAACCCAAAAATACCTTAAAATAAGTATATTCTCACTAATAACAAGTGCACTTTTCTTGGTAGAAAAAAATGAGACCTTTTTGCTCAATATGTTGAAAAATATTCTTAAATGAAGTAAATGCTAGTGCCATTATCTTGACATAATGATATGCGCTCGGCATCATGATTTTTTTTGTTAATGCTTGAAATAAGAAATTATTTCTTCAAAAAAGTAGTTTTATACTTGTGAGTGTTGATGACACAGCTTTGCAACAGTTGATATTCTAGTTTCAAGCATGTTTTACTCAATATAGGTCATCAAATCTTAGCAACAAGCTGTAATATCTTACTGAGATCATTTAGGACCAAAACCCTTAAAACAAGTAAAACACTCTAACATAAAATTTGCTTAGTTAGAAGAATTATCTTATCAGACAGAAAATAAGCAAATATCACCCTTATTTGAGATATTTAATCTTACTTAGATTTCAGTTTTTGCAGTGTATGTAAGAAGATAACTACATAACTACATTACATGAAACATAAGTTTAATGTATTGTACTTTGTAAGTATTTTCTCAGGGAAACATGTGTTATCTTAAAGAGAGTACCAATCATCGACATTATTAGTCAACTTTCATTCAGGAGAAGGTATTTGATCATATCTGTGGATAAAATGTAGTGATTATGAAACAAATATTATATATCATCTAGCTATTTAAATCAAAATATCTGATCGGTATTACGGTGGTTAGTAATTTGTTTCCAAAGGTCCGACAAAGACCGAATCAAACAATAACAGAAGCTACTTTTCCCATTAGGAAATCATGTAAATTCAATTAATCGGCTCCAGAAGTGCGAAAATATCAACACAAAACACTTTTTTTTAAAGAGAATGATACTAATTTGAATGCAGAAAATAATGTGAAATACCGTGTTTTTCGGACTATAAGTCGCAGTTTTTTTCATAGTTTGGCCGGGGGTGCGACTTATACTCAGGAGCGGCTTATGTGTGAAATGATTAACACATTAGCGTAAAATATCAAATAATATTATTTATCTCATTCACGTAAGAGACTAGACGTATAAGATTTCATGGGATTTAGCGATTAGGAGTGACAGATTGTTTGGTAAACGTATAGCATGTTCTATATGTTATAGTTATTTGAATGACTCTTACCATAATATGTTACATTAACATACCAGTTGGTTATTTATGCCTCATATAACGTACACTTATTCAGCCTGTTGTTCACTATTCTTTATTTATTTTAAATTGCCTTTCAAATGTCTATTCTTGGTGTTAGCTTTTATCAAATAAATTTCCCCAAAAAATGCCACTTATATATGTTTTTTCCCTTCTTTATTATGCATTTTCGGCCGGTGCGGCTTATACTCCAGAGCGATTTATACTCTGAAAAATACGGTATATATCATCTAGCTATTTAAATCAAAATATCTGATTGGTATTACAGTGGCACCTCTGTTTTCGTTAGTCATTTGTTTACAAAGGTCCGACAAAGACTGAATCAAACAATAACAGAAGCTATTTTTCCCATTAGGAAATCATGTAAATTCAATTAATCGGCTCCAGATTGGCGAAAATATCAACACAAAACACTTTTTTAGAGAATGAGAAAGAGAAGAGAGAATGGACTTTATTGTCATTATATTTGCGTATAACGTCATTAAGGACTCCAATTTAAGGTGCGGTAGTGGGAACAAATACGGGATAAAAAAAAAAAATTGCACAAGAAGTAATAAAGATAAAACTAAGAATTGAAATACATAGACTACTATCCAATAAAAAATAATAAGCAATCCTGTACAACAGACAAATTATGGCCGTTAAGCTTTTCAATCTGGCCCGCCGGACATTCCCAAATATTTTTTTTACATCTTTAAGATGGAAAGTGTAGCTGCCATTATGATATGCACTGATGTTTTCTAATGACCGTAAGTCTTCTACTATACAAAAGTATTTCAATGGTTGGAATCTGCGCTTTTGCATGATATACTAGTTACTAGAGATGCGCGGATAGGCAATTATTTCATCCGCAACCGCATCACAAAAGTCGTCAACCATCCGCATCCACCCGAACCAACATTTTATCAAAACCACACCCGCCCGCCATCCGCCAGTTGTTATATATCTAATATAGACGATGCAAGCATATTAGTGAGGTTATAAAGCTTTTGCCTGTTAAAGAAAGGAGATTGATCCAATGCAGCAGAGACATTCAATGCGTGCCACGCATTAATATATCTTGGCCACGCATTAGTGGCTAAGAGATATTAATGCGTGATAATATGATTTATCATTATTATAATATTATTGTCATTTCCATTAAGAAAGTGTTGACTATTGTTGCCAATGCCCTCAGATCAGGAGTGCGTTCCTCACACTTTGTGTGCGCAGTTGCAGCAAGCAGAACGAGGCTTTTAAGAAGTTAAAAAAATGTTTTAGAAAGACTAGGCCTATATTTTCGTTAGGTAAAAAAAAAATTCTGAATTTATTTCAATGAATATTAACTTGTTAACGTTATAATGCTCAAATAGGGACGAGGGCGGGGTGCACAGTGAAACAGTGAACACTTTTGCGACAAAGATGAACCTTTATTGATTGATCTGCAGCCATGACAAAATATCAGACAATCTCCATTGTCAATGACAGGCAGGAAAATAAAGATAAACACATAGCCTATGTTGTAGGCATAGGCTCATACGTCTTTAAGTTGAAATAAAAAATAAAATAAAAAATGTGCCTCATAAGTCTTAGGCTGTCAATCACGCGCACAAACTTAAATTATACAATAACATATGTATGTCATCCCTATTTAAACAAAAATAAATTAAATAAACAATAATAACAAATTACCTGCAACTTATTGGCCAAGGCAAATAGCTGAAGGGGGGAAATCAAACCCATCAGACTGCACTTTATCATCAAACTTGAATTATAATGAAAATAGACGGTCGCGACAAACAAAGCAGGCTAAATATCCTTACATTGTCGCCAATCGGAGATGCGCTTCACTTGAAAGCGAGGCCAAATAATTATTCACACATAGTAGTATATCTCGAATAGAAAAAAAACACAATAAACAACGCAATTGCCTTAATTCCTTTGCATTGTAGTGCGCCCAAACAACACGTAACCATCAAAATTATTTAGCTGACCGAACTCAATATAGGTTGGACATGGGCTTATTTGGTATAGCCTATAGGTAACGTAGACTAATTCGTTTAACATATCCAACCGTATGTCTACTTACTTTTTTTTTTTGTTAGCACTATGCAGGAATAAAATGGCATCTACAGTGCCAGGATTCATGCGAGAGCGCCTGGCCTCTAAAATGCGCCCTGCTGCGCTGAAGGAGCGCTCACTTGCGCCACTTGTTGCTGGGACGCGGTGCCTGATTAATAATTGACTGTTTCAAAGAGTGCTGCTCGTTTTTCGTATGTGGGTAACAACATTTAACTATGTATATATATTTCCGAATTGGTTCAACCGCTAACCGCCCGCATCTATTTAAAATCTATTTTTACCCGCCCGACCCGCGGTTTATCCGCGGACTCCGCGGTTGTGTCCGCAAACCGCGCATCTCTACTAGTTACTATGGTCATCTAATTAGTTACTATGGTAATCTAATTAGTTACTATGGTAATTTAATTAGTTACTATGGTCATCTAAGTCACAGCAGCTCAGACGAGGTACCAAGCAGTGCGGGTGGGAAGCGTTTCCACAGAGTGTCAGCCTGAAATGCGGGTGTCAGGGACAGATGCGGAAGGGGATTTTTACAGCAAAGTTCTAAAGCTTAGTGATATATCAGATTATAGGTGGGGTTATTTTTACCCTTCGCGATCATATTTCAGAGTTTAGTTGCATTTTTGTTGCGTTTCGCTTGATTGCAAAATATGTCGATAGAGAGGGGTCAATATTCAGTGTTTTATCGTTCATAGAAAAGTGTAAAATTCCATTTAATTTTTTAAGACGGTCTGTCATAACGTTTTTAGCATTCAATCAGACATTATTGTGAGGTTTTGTTTTAGTGTTCCTAAAAATAGATATACCGGCCCCCAGACACATTTTTTTCTCTAAATTTGGCCCCAGAGTAAAAATAATTGCCCAGGCCTGGCTTAGAGAGATGAGGGGAGGCAATAAGCCACGTGGACGTCGTACTTTGCTACAAGTTATTTCTTCTATTCAATTGTGTTGCTTCCCTACTTTATCAAAGTGCTGTCACTCATTACTCTTTTGGCCACATGGTGGATTATCGTGCAGTCGTACTCAATTAGTAGACTCAAGTAGAGACCGAGTCACGCCTCGGGTACTTTGTTTGGACGACTTGTTTCTTGTGCGCCGCACGGAGTAAACTGTTGGCGAGAATTTTCGTTGAAGAATGTAATTACGCAGTAGTGATTTCTTTTTCTTCTTTTTTTCCGGACTCGCAGCCCCTTTCAACATGTTTATTATCAGTCACAGTCAATTATTTAGTGACACTTTTTTTCAGCTTTCATTGTTTTTACCACAGCCTGCAATTGATTGGGGCATGGCATCTATTACAAACCCTGTTTCCATTAGAGTTGGGAAATTGTGTTAGATGTAAATATAAACGGAATACAATGATTTGCAAATCATTTTCAACTCATATTCAATTGAATGCACTACAAAGACAAGATATTTGATGTTCAAACTCATAAACTTTTTTGCAAATAATAATTAACTTAGAATTTCATGGCTGCAACACGTGCCAAAGTAGTTGGGAAAGGGCATGTTCACCACTGTGTTACATGGCCTTTCCTTTTAACAACACTCAGTAAACGTT
This sequence comes from Nerophis lumbriciformis, assembly GCF_033978685.3. Taxonomy (NCBI): domain Eukaryota; kingdom Metazoa; phylum Chordata; class Actinopteri; order Syngnathiformes; family Syngnathidae; genus Nerophis; species Nerophis lumbriciformis. The sequence continues at coordinate 34,102,988 of NC_084566.2, read as the reverse complement.
TGGGAACTGAGGAGACACATTTTTTAAGCTTCTCAGGTGGAATTCTTTCCCATTCTTGCTTGATGTACAGCTTAAGTTGTTCAACAGTCCGGGGGTCTCCGTTGTGGTATTTTAGGCTTCATAATGCACCACACATTTTCAATGGGAGACAGGTCTGGACTACAGGCAGGCAAGTCTCGTACCCGCACTCTTTTACTATGAAGCCACGTTGATGTAACACGTGGCTTGGCATTGTCTTGCTGAAATAAGCAGGGGCGTCCATGGTAACGTTGCTTGGATGGCAACATATGTTGCTCCAAAACCTGTATGTATCTTTCAGCATTAATGGTGCCTTCACAGATGTGTAAGCTACCCATGTCTTGGGCACTAATACACCCCCATACCATCACAGATGCTGGCTTTTCAACTTTGCGCCTATAACAATCCGGATGGTTCTTTTCCTCTTTGGTCCGGAGGACACGACACCCACAGTTTCCAAAAACAATTTGAAATGTGGACTCGTCAGACCACAGAACACTTTTCCACTTTGTATCAGTCCATCTTAGATGAGCTCAGGCCCAGCGAAGCCGACGGCGTTTCTGGGTGTTGTTGATAGACGGTTTTCGCCTTGCATAGGAGAGTTTTAACTTGCACTTACAGATGTAGGGACCAACTGTAGTTACTGACAGTGGTTTTCTGATCCTGAGCCCATGTGGTGATATCCTTTACACAGTGATGTCGCTTGTTGATGCAGTACAGCCTGAGGGATCAAAGGTCACGGGCTTAGCTGCTTACGTGCGGTGATTTCTCCAGATTCTCTGAACCCTTTGATGATATTACGGACCGTAGATGGTGAAATCCCTAAATTCCTTGCAATAGCTGGTTGAGAAAGGTTTTTCTTAAACTGTTCAACAATTTGCTCACGCATTTGTTGACAAAGTGGTGACCCTCGCCCCATCCTTGTTTGTGAATGACATGAGCATTTCATGGAATCTACTTTTATACCCAATCATGGCACCCACCTGTTCCCAATTTGCCTGTTCACCTGTGGGATGTTCCAAATAAGTGTTTAATGAGCATTCCTCAACTTTATCAGTATTTATTGCCACCTTTCCCAACTTCTTTGTCACGTGTTGCTGGCATCAAATTCTAAAGTTAATGAAAAAAAAAAATGTTTATGAGTTTGAACATCAAATATGTTGTCTTTGTAGCATATTCAACTGAATATGGGTTGAAAATGATTTGCAAATCATCGTATTCCGTTTATATTTACATCTAACACAATTTCCCAACTCATATGGAAACGGGGTTTGTAGAACAGAGGCCACTATTTTAATCACATAAATTCCTAGAGGGTGTCAACTGGTTGCAATCCTACAAAAAAGCAAATTTAAGGGAAAAATGCAAAAGTCTTCCTTCTTTTTTTTTTTTTTTTTTGGTGAAACAACCACCACACGCTAGTGGGTGTTCAGTGGTTTATGGCCTGTGTCTGTTTGATCCCCAGCTGGCTATGAGAGGTCCTACAGGGCCAGCGGGCATGACGGGAAGATCTGGTCCTGTGGTGAGTAGCTGGAGAAAGTCTCCCTCATATATACACACACACACACACAAACACACACACACGGATATTGTGTTTATCCCACACATGAGGTCATGCGCTCGCCCTCGCTATGCATTTATCATATGCTACACACCCATACAGCGCATGCATAATTACTGGGCAGCTGAGGTCACGCAGTAATCTCAAGGTTGGTCCTGGTGGACTTGTAAGGAAGTGGAGATGTGCTCCATAAATGTTCACACCCATCCTTTGCAATATGACTTTATAGCCCAAACACTTGATTTATGAACTGAATTATTGCACTGAGTGACTATATCCAAGTCGAGTACATGCACTATGTGTATTTTCACACTACATGTTTATACAGTATGTACATACAGTATTTAGTCTTTTTGCCCATTTAGAAAGTTGCATTATATTTTTTCTAATTAGATTCAAGTCTGACCTGGGATTCTAAGCAAAAAAATGCAGAGGTCAAAACAGTTTCACTAACTTTTGCCTCTTTTTGCCCAAACAGGGACTCCCTGGTTCTACTGGTCTTAAAGGGGACGGCGGAGACAATGGTCCACAGGTGAGTGATTAATAGTATCTCTAGGACGGGGGTCGGCAACCCGCGGCTGTAGCTCTCTGGAGCTTTTTCATAAATGTATGAAAAATGGAAAAAGATGAGGGCAAAAAATATATTTTTTTTGTGTTAATATGGTTTCTGTAGGAGGAAAAACATGACACAAACCTCCCTAATTGTTATAAAGCACACTGTTTATATTAAATATGCTTCACTGATTCGAGTATTTGGGGAGCGCCGTTTTGTCCTACTAATTTTGGCGGTCCTTGAACTCACCTTAGTTTGTTTACATGTATAACTTTCTACGACTTTCTAGGACGTGTTTTATGCCACTTCTTTTTCTTTCTCATTTTGTCCACCACACTTTTAACGTTGTGCGTGAATGCACAAAGGTGTGTTTTGTTGATGTTATTGACTTGTGTGGAGTGCTGATCGGGCATATTTGGTCAATGCATGACTGCAAGCTAATCGATGCTAACATGCTATTTAGACTAGCTATATGTACATATTGCATCATTATGCCTCATTTGTAGCTATATTTGAGGTCATTTAGTTTCCTTTAAGTCCTCTTAATTCAATTTATATCTCATGACACACTATCTGTATGTAATATGGCTTTTAATTTTTTGTGGCTCCAGACAGATTTGTTTTTGTATTTTTGGTCCAATATGGCTCTTTCAACATTTTGGGTTGCCGACCCCTGCTCTAGGACATATACTGGATTGTCTCAGTTTTAATAATAATAATAATAATAGATTTTATTTGTAAAAAAAACAACAACAAAAAACACTTTACATTGAGTAAACAACCTCAAAGTGCTACAGTGTATTAAAATAAATAAATAAAATAAATAAAAAAAGCAAATAAATAGAAATAAAAACTAGAACAGCCTAATAGCTAGAACTAGTATGCATATATCTAAAAAAAAAATGGCTTTTTCAAAAAGAAGGGTTTTTAAGCCTTTTTTAAAAGCATCCACAGTCTGTGGTGCCCTCAGGTGGTCAGGGGGAGCATTCCACAAACTGGGAGCGGCGGAGCAGAAACATCTTGGGAGAACATGCAAACTCCACACAGAAATAGCCTGGACCTGGGAATCGAACCCGAGACCTTACAAAGTACATTATTATTAGTAGTGGTGTGCGGCCACCTATCAGTTTCAGCCGATTTTCAAGGGAAAAGTATGTAATCGGCATGTTCTGATCAATGCCTTGAAATACACAAAAATTGATCGCTCCCGAGTCACGGCTCTTATTACATTTTTGAGTAAAAGCAGGCGGAAGCAGACAAAAATTCTTGCTAATTGCTAAACTAGCCGCTAAGCCAGCTTGAAACAACGGAAGAAATAAGCACGTAGTGTTACGACTTACTGCGAGGCTTGTTCTCCCAGGATGCAAACGGTCGACTCCGGACAGGACTTGCAGGTAGGAACATGATTTAATCGTAAATTGACTATCAAAGAGGTACAAAACGGAAAACAAACCGACGGAACAAGGTGCCGATGGCACCTGAAGCTAAGGCTACTACTTAGCACAGACTCGAGATCACTAGCAGGGGCTAGGAGACAAGCAAAACTTACGTAATACTAGCGGGACGCAAACAAAGAAGACAGACCGAATGAATGGCAAAGGCAGGCTTAAATAATGTCTCTGATTACAAACAGGTGCGCGTCCCGAACACAAGAGGCAGGTGAAATTAATACGTAGCCATGGTAACAAACTCAGAGGTGCATAAACAGGAACTAAAGGAGTCCAAAACTAACAGAAAACACAAGTGACTCGAAAAACTTAAACAGACTATGATCCGGGCAGCGGATCATAACACGTAGTACACTTTAACAGACGTCGAGCTGGAACTGCGTTACAGCAGAAAGTTAGCAGCTATTAAGAGCAAATTAGCAAGAAATGTTAGTAATAACTAGGGATGTATACAGAGTACCGGTATTTTTTTGGTATTGGTTCCTAATTAGGTTGGTCCATGAGGACGGTGGACAACCGATACTGCTATCAGTGTTTTTTGTTCCAGCTCACCGACATTATTATGACACCCTGTCACATTCAGTTCAGCTGCCACTGCTACACATTAAAATCGGCTTTGAATGATGACAAATAAGGGAGCAACACCACACAAACGTTTGTAGCACAACAATATTTCGTCCTCAAAAGACCCTCAAAGTCACGCACGCTGTGTCAGTTTGAAGTGAACGCACTTTGCTCGTGACGAATCAAAATCGCGTTTTCTCAAACGCCCTCCTAACGAGCCATTAATCTACAGGTCAATATTAATCTAATCATGAAAAATTGAGGTAATATAATAGTCCATAAAGCCAGACAGCGTATGTACTGTAGTTGTACTAACACGCATGGCGTGCTGCGTGTATCATGATCGATATATAGTGACTCACTCGATGGACAGTTCTTCGTCTGGTCCAGTTGGCCAGGTACATTTCCTGTTGAGTTTGGGTAAGCAATCCATTTTAGTCTAAATATTTTGGCTCCATGTTTCATATCTATAGCGCCAAAATCGCTTCCCCCCTCTGACGGTTTTCGTCCGCTCCATTGTCTCACTCTACCTTTGTGCTGGCTTCTATAAACAGCAGTATATTCAGCTTCAAAAGTATAAGGTTGTAAATCCTAATTTGTCCAAAAACAGCCGTCTGCGTTGTCTGTTACCAAGTCTGCCATGATTAGAAAACACACTCGTGTTTTATTCCGGAAGTAGGAACACGCATGTTGCCAGGTCGGACGTGCCCTAAACACCTCCCTAGGGAGGCGTTCGGGTGGCATCCTGACCAGATGCCCGAACCACCTCATCTGGCTCCTCTCGATGTGGAGGAGCAGCGGCTTTACTTTGAGCTCCCCCTGGATCGCAGGGCTTCTTACCCTATCTCTAAGGGAGAGCCCCGCCACCCGGCATAGGAAACTCATTTCGGCCACTTGTACCCGTGATCTTGTCTTTTCGATCATAACCCAAAGCTCATGACCATAGGTGAGGATGGGAACGTAGATCGGCCGGTAAATTGAGAGCTTTGCCTTCCGGCTCAGCTCCTTCTTCACTACAACGGATCGATACAGCGTCCGCATTACTGAAGACGCCGCACCGATCCGCCTGTCGATCTCACGATCCACTCTTCCCTCACTCGTGAACATGACTCCGAGGTACTTGAACTCCTCCACTTGGGGCAGGGTCTCCTCCCCAACCCGGAGATGGCACTCCACCTTTTTACGGGCGAGAACCATGGACTCGAACTTGGAGGTGCTGATTCTCATCCCAGTCGCCTCACGCTCGGCTGCGAACCGATCCAGTGAGAGCTAAAGATCTTGGCCGGATGAAGCCATCAGGACCACAATGGGTTTCACAATGTAAAGCGCTTTGAGTCACTTGAGAAAAAGCGCTATATAAATGTAATTCACTTCACTTCACTTCACATCATCTGCAAAAAGCAGAGACCTAATCCTGCAGCCACCAAACCAGATACCCTCAACTGCGCCTAGAAATTCTGTCCATAAAAGTTATGAACAGAATCGGTGACAAAGGGCAGCCTTGGCGGAGTCCAACCCTCACTGGAAACTCACTGAGTCTTTCTATTTAAATAATACACACTACACATACATCGGTAGCTGTCAACAGTCAACGTGGCTTCCGGTCTGTGACTCAAATACGTCCGTGTGCAACATAAACACAAATAACATCTCCTATTGTTAGAAAATGCAAAACCACATAACATGCCAAGTGATTGTATTAATTTATATGATATATTTGATATGATATATCATGTAAAAGGTCTGTGTTTTGCACATGCATGCCATCCATCCATCCATGAATAGAATAGAATAGAAAGTACTTTATTGATCCCTGGGGGAAATTCAGCAATCAATCAATCAATCAATGTTTACTTATATAGCCCTAAATCACAAGTGTCTCAAAGGGCTGCACAAGCCACAACGACATCCTCGGTTCAGATCCCACATCAGGGCAAGGAAAAACTCAACCCAGTGGGATGACAATGAGAAACCTTGAAGAGAACCGTAGATGTTGGTGATCCCCTTCCCTCTAGGAAGAGCGGTGCAATGGATGTCGAGTGGGTCGAGCATAATATTGTGAAAGTCCAGTCCATAGTGGATCTAACATAATAGTGAGAGTCCAGTCCATAGTGGATCTAACATAATAGTGTGAGAGACCAGTCCATAGTGGATCTAACATAATAGTGTGAGAGTCCAGTCCATAGTGGATCTAACATAATAGTGTGAAAGTCCAGTCCATAGTGGATCTAACATAATAGTGTGAGTCCAGTCCATAGTGGGGCCAGCAGGAGACCATCCCGAGCGGAGACAGGTCAGCAGCGCAGATATGTCCCCAACCGATGCACAGGCGAGCGGTCCACCCTGGGTCCCGACTCTGGACAGCCAGCACTTCATCCATGGCCACTGGACCTGTGCCCCCCCTCCACAAGGGAGAGGGGGACAGAGCAGAAAAGAAAAGAAACGGCAGATCAACTGGTCTAAAAGGGGGTCTACTTAAAGGCTAGAGTATACAAATGAGTTTTAAGATGGGACTTAAATGCTTCTACTGAGGTAGCATCTCTAACTGTTACCGCGAGGGCATTCCATAGTACTGGAGCCCGAATAGAAAACGCTTTATAGCCCGCAGACTTTTTTTGGGCTATGGGAATCACTAATAAGCCGGAGTTCTTTGAACGCAGATTTCTTGCCGGGACATATGGTACAATACAATCAGCAAGATAGGATGGAGCTAGACCGTGTAGTATTTTATACGTAAGTAGTAAAACCTTAAAGTCACATCTTAAGTGCACAGGAAGCCACTGCAGCTGAGCCAGTATAGGCGTAATATGATCAAACTTTCTTGTTCTTGTCAGAAGTCTAGCAGCCGCATTTTGTACCAACTGTAATCTCAATGCCATCCATCCATCCATTTACTACCGCTTGTCCCTCTTGGGGTCGCGGGCCACGTATAAATATTATTTTCAGCTGAGTGTAATTGTAATGTATAGAATAGACATCTGTGTGGTCTTTACAAGTAGATGACATAACTGCATTTCACCTTGCACTACACACAGGCAATAATGTTGTACAAGCTGGCCAATCACAGCTTTAACAGTTTATGTTTTGGAAGTGCACACAAACATGAACATACTGTATGGTGGTGCTCAACGTTAAAGTAGACAAACAAACCTCAGGCTGCAAATGCTTTGGACACCCCTGATATAGTCTATTTTGTGTTTTGTATCCTTTAGTATGATTCTCTCCAGGTTCTATGATCAGAAATATAAAAAGAGTCTCAGATCTCAGTTATATTCCCGCAATTCTTCCTATTTAATGGTGTTGCATCGTGTCTGTCTGGAACTGGATGGATAATAGGGATAGTAATGTTTTAATACTCAATCCAATGTTTATCTGTTGTCTTCTTAGGGCCCCCGAGGTCTCCAGGGTCCAACCGGCCCCCCAGGAAAGTTAGGAAAAAGGGTCAGTTATGTTTTAAATTGCTAGCATTTCCAAAGTCATCTGTCTTCAATAATCTGTCCAACCGGTTCTGTGGAGAACCATTACATTTATGTTTGGTTTTTACACCCGTCCAAGATGATAAAAAACAAAATGTCTTTGATGGTTTCTGCGCAGGGCCGCAACGGAGCTGACGGTGCTCGAGGAATGCCAGGAGAGTCCGGGACCAAGGTAATCTACACACACACATGCAGTTATGATTCAACGAGCGCACATTTGCAAACATTAGGACTAAAGCCGTGTCACTGTGCTTTTGCAGGGCGACCGAGGTTTCGACGGCCTTCCTGGTCTCCCCGGAGAGAAGGGCCACAGGGTGAGTATATACAGGCGAGGGAACACCCAGTGCCATGTCCTTAAGACATTCAAAGAAAACCCGACAGATGTTCATTCCAAAGCCGTGGTAGTCATTAGGGGCGTCTGACCCATTCACACAGGGTGGGACGGCCTCCAGATTCACTTTTTAAACCATAACGTGAGACGGGTGAAGAGTACTGAGTGCGGAGTTTGCGGAATTTGGGCCCGCTGAGAGAGTTAAACATGAGAGATCACAGGGGAGTATGTCTGGACGGGCTTTCACTGCTTCTATCCTATACGGACTAATTACAGGGCCAGCAGGCGAGCCCTATAGAAGCCTAAATACAGGCAAGCCTATACGGAAGGTCCGTGCCAATTGTGGTGCGCGGGCGTAGATTAAAGACGCCCTCTTTGCATCATCTCTGATTTCTTAATTGTTGACTCATCAGCTTTTCAAAGAGTGGTTTTTTTTCCGTCTTCCAGCTGCAGGATACTTTTGTGACCCTGCCACTCCCTCCCTTTGCTTATCATCTTTCTGATGCTCTCTCTCCAGGGGGAACACGGTCCTACAGGGCTTCCAGGACCTCCAGGAGAAGACGGACCAAGAGTGAGTCCCTCAGACCCTCCCCCCTCACACTCCCCAAAAAAATGCTTCCCCACCTTTCCTGTTTCTGTCCCAATAACATGCTGGTTTCTTCCACAGGGAGAAGATGGCCAGGTTGGACAGAGAGGCCTGGCTGGAGAGAGCGTAAGTGGATTTATTGCCCTTGTGTTGATACGGCGAGACACGGTTGTTCAAGCCCAGCTAACAAAGAAAATAACTAAAATATGCACTATAAGTTATTCCCACTCCATGAAGCCCCTCCCTCGACATTAAATCTACCTGTCAAATGTGCAACACCATCTTCATTTTCTCAGCCTTGTAGCTTAAAAAAGGAGCTGTTGATTTGCCATTACTAATAAAAAATAAATAGAATTGGGTGAGACATGCTCATCAAATTCCAAACATTGTGAAAGCATTTTGTTTTTCATGGTGTGTTTATGACAAAGAACTTTCTCTTGATTATAAGTCCTGTTAAATTTAGATTGGTAGCTTCATGTGAGTGGAAGTTACCCAAAGTGACCACATGAGGTCAGTATATTGAGTGTTGCCTCCACACCACAGTGTCTCAGTGCTCCCAATTCCCACATTTGTATACTATTGTGCTTCTACTTCTAAATGCAGCATACATTTATAGGTTTTTTCTTCAGCATGCTTTGCTTTTTTTCTTCAGTGTTTTACTGGAGTTTTGTTTAGTTTAGTGTTTTAAGGATCCCCATTAGTCTACACCGCAGTGGAGACTATTCTTCCTGGGGTCCAGGCAAAAAAAACATCACACAATCACAAAACAAAAGATTACAATGCAGAACAACATGATCAAATAATAAAATGTTGTAATACAAAAATAGCAACAACAAAGAACCAAAAAAAAAGTAATAATAACTTTGAGTTTACATAATAATGTTCATACCAAAGATAAAAAGAGCAATATTAGAATAGATGTATATATTTTTGCAAAAATAAAACAGAACCAATGGCCTAAAATATACACATTAGTACCGTATTTTTCGGAGTATAAGCCGCACCGGAGTATAAGTCGCACCTGCCGAAAATGCATAATAAAAAAGGAAAAAAACATATATAAGTTGCACTGGAGCCCGGCCAAACTATGAAAAAAACTGCGACTTATAGTCCGAAAAATATGGTATACCAAAGACAAACAATAAGTGACGATCCATCCATTTTCTACTGCTTGTCCCACATTTAATAAGATAGTCAATAGTCAATAAAAACAGGTACAATCTAGAATAATCTCTTTCCGCAATACTTCTCCTCTTAGTCTATTCTTAAAACCCACTATGCTGGTGATTGATACCAGATATTGTGGAAGTGGATTCCAGTAAGTGATTGCCCGATACATTACAGTCTTTTTGGGTTTAAGACGGGTGAAAGCACCTCTTAGGGCTAGCCTGGTACCATAGTTGTGACTGTCATTAGCAAGCAACAGCTGAGAATGCAGATATGAAGGTTTATGGTATGTATAGATTTTTTGAACAGTTTTACTTTGTGCTTTTTTGTAGTTTATTGCAATGCTATTTAGCATTGTACTTTTTTCCTCTGACATCATCAGTGCTCATTGCAGTTTTTTCTGCTATTGGTCTTTTCTTTGCAGTTTTATTCAATGTTCTTAGCTTTCCTACTCATTTTGTGCTGTTTTCTTTGTGGTTTTGCTTTATTGTTTGCTATTTTCCCTCAATATACTTTCTTTAATACTAGGCAAGGCAAGGCACGTTTATATGTAGAGTACAATTCGTACACAAGGCGATCCAAAGTACTTTACAGATGCAGCAAATTACAAGATAATATCATAATAAAAATAATCCATAAATTCATTAACACCAAAGAGTGTAGATAAAAGACTTTCCGCTGTCATATGCGCAGCGAGAAAAATTGTTTCAGCCTTGAACATTGCCAATGTTGAGGCCTGTCTCACATCTTCTGCAAGACTGTTCCAGATTTTAAGAAGCATAAAACTAAAACGCGACCTCGCCATGTTTTGTCCTGACTCTGAACCCTAAGGTTCCTAGAGCATGAGATGGTTCATATAGCTCCAACATGTCAGAGATGTAACTTAGCACTAGACCGTGAAAAAGGTATACTAGCAGAATTGTTTTAAAGTCTGTTCTCTTCACAACAGGAAGATCTAAGCACTGGACTAATTAGGTCATATTTCCTGGATCTGCATAGTTGTGGTAGGACACATTGTAGCTGTATATTATTTGGCCTAATGCAGCGTGTAATTCATGGGTGTCATTCATCGGCTTTGGCACGCACACAGAAGTGACTGCAACGCATACTTGATCTTCAGCGATACAGGTTACACTGAGGGTGCCAGTATAAAAACCTTTAACATTGTTAGAAATATACGCCACACTGTGAATCCACACCAAACAAGAATGACAAACACATTTCGGGAGAACATCCGCACCGTAACACAACATAAACACAACAGAACAAATACCCAGAACCCTTTGCAGCACTAACTCTTCCGGGACGCTACAAGGTGTGTGTATGTGTGTGGGGGGCAGGGGGGGTGTATATTGTAGCGTCCCGGAAGAGTTAGTGCTGCAAAGGGTTCTGGGTATTTGTTCTGTTGTGTTTATGTTGCGTTACTATGCGGATGTTCTCCCAAAATGTGTTTGTCATTCTTGTTTGGTGTGGATTCACAGTGTGGCGTATATTTCTAACAATGTTAAAGTTGCTTATACGGCCACTCTCAGTGTAAACTGTATCGCTGTTGATGAAGTATGCTTTACATTCACGTGTGTGTGCGTACAGGGGCCGCTCATATCTTGTGACTGGGCGGGCACGTTGTTAGAAGGGATGAAAAGCGGACGTGACGTCAGCTCGTAGAGGACGCTAAAAGCAGTGCCTGTAAGGCACGCCCCCAAGACTGTGGAGTATGAGATATAATGACTGATGAACACTTTCGTTCGATAATGAGGGTTGCCTCAGCTCAAAGCCTGAGCCCTGACATTAATGAACTAGCATCCAAGAAAAGATGGCAGGTATCTGGTTTGGGCACATCAGATTAGATCAGTGTGTTGCAAACTGAGCAGTTTAAAGTCCTGAATGGTTGGTTTATTCATTATTTTATTTTCAAATGCCTGTGGAAAAAGTTAATGTTGATATTTACCTCAGAAGGCTGCAAATAGAAAAGAGGCATTGCATTTGTATTTAAATTGTATCTGATATGCCATTGATATTTTTTAATTATTATTATTATTATTTGAAACTCGATTTTGCATGTCACTATATCAATCAATCAATCAATCAATGTTTATTTATATAGCCCTAAATCACAAGTGTCTCAAAGGGCTGCACAAGCCACAACGACATCCTCGGTACAAAGCCCACATAAGGGCAAGGAAAAACTCACCCCAGTGGGACGTCGATGTGAATGGCTATGAGAAATCTTGGAGAGGACCGCATATGTGGGTAACCCGCCCCTCCCCCACCCTCTAGGGGAGACCGAATGCAATGGATGTCGAGTGGGTCTGACATAATATTGTGAGAGTCCAGTCCATAGTGGATCCAACATAATAGTAAGAGTCCAGTCCATAGTGGGGCCAGCAGGACACCATCCCGAGACGGAGACTGCCATCTTTTCTTGGATGCTAGTTCATTAATGTCAGGGCTCAGGCTTTGAGCTGAGGCAACCCTCATTATCGAACGAAGGTGTTCATCAGTCATATAAAGTTATATAAGCCTTGCTTGTTCAATATTCAATGCAAAACTTGTTTGGGTCCCTATTAAAAGGTTAATTTGTTCAACCTTGGCCCGCGGCTTTGTTCAGTTTTAAATTTTGGCCCACTCTGTATTTGAGTTTGACACCCCTGATGTAATTGAACAGTAGGGGTGCCACAATTGACCTCCAAGAACCCCAGAAGTCAGAGTCATTTTGTCTGAGACACAGTTACCAATTCCAACAAAATACGCCTGGTTCTCGATATAAGACTTGAATTTTGTTTAGAGCATTACGATCATTGCTATTTTACTTAATGCTTATGTTACATTGTTGAATGTATCCATTGTTATTTTCTTTCATGTTCAATACTGAAACACTGTTTTCACTCTGAAATTGTTTCGCCATGCAGGGTCCCCGAGGTCTGCTGGGCCCCAGAGGGTCTCCTGGTACCGCCGGACAACGCGTATGTACATTGCAGACGTCTTCCTGCTCGTATCGCTCTCACTGAGTGTGTCCTCGCTGCATCGTAAAGCACTGTCATATCCCTGCAGGGTCTTTCTGGACTTGACGGGCAAGCAGGTCCCAAAGGAAACATGGTGAGAAGCATGTGTTCGTTCATTCTGTGTGTTTTCAGCTGTTCAATCGTGTTTCCTGACCACCGAAGCGATCACTTTTGTTATTTGCCCTGCTTGAAGCTGACGGTGTGTCGTTGACCTGCAGGAATGGAGGTTATAGTTCATTAACAGATTACGGAGTAGCAAAAGATGAGAATGAAATAAAATAGTCATAGGGTCTCACCACACTGCAAAAAGTCAGTGGTCAAAAACAAGAAAAAAAAAATACAAAAATGAGGGGTATTTTACTTGAACTAAGCAAAATTATCTTCCAATAGAACAAGAAAATTTGGCTTGTCAAGACTTTCCAAAACAAGTACAATTAGCTAACTTCAATGAACCCAAAAATACCTTAAAATAAGTACATTCTCACTAATAACAAGTGCACTTTTCTTGGTAGAAAAAAAAAAAGAGACCTTTTTGCTCAATATGTTGAAAAATATTCTTAAATTAAGTAAATGCTAGTGCCATTATCTTGACATAATGATATGCGCCCGGCATTACATTTCTTGAAACCAGCAAACTTACACTAAAAACTAGTTTATTTTTCCTAATGGAGAGACAACAAGGCAACCGCTTGTTACTCTCGGGGTCTCCTAGCCGCTCAGGCAAATCATCTTGTGTAAAAATGCATTTTTCCATCTATAACATGACATCATCGCGCCAAGTGCATGCTCTTTTAGTCAATTAGTGCGCATATATACAGCATAAACAGTATTATGGATACCAACAAACAATGTTCCCTCTAATTTTCCATCTGATTTGAAAGTGTGTAATTTGTTGTGAGTTCATTCACTGTGTTGGTTTTGCTCTTTGAACAAGCTGATGTTCATGCACGGTTCATTTTGTGCACCAGTAAAAAAAAAAACATGTAACTTTGTCTTGAATTTGAAAAAAAATAAAATGTTATTTTTCACTAAAGAAGGGTTCGGTGAATGCGCATATGAAACTGGTGGGGTTCGGTACCTTCAACAAGGTTAAGAACCACTGTTTTAGTTTCTCAAAAATAGTCCTAGTATCCTATGGATGAGTCTAAACACTTTTGGGATGAAAAAGAACAAAAATGCGGACACAAATTCCCACAGGCACACTCCATTGTGTGTATCTTTTTGTTTACTGACAGCTAAATATTGTCCCGTTAGTATGATTTTAGGCTCCATGGTGCTTTTGGGTGTTGTGGTTACAAAGTATCCAGTCCAAAGTGAGGCATGTATGCAGTCTAGTTTTGTATGTCAGTGTGTTACTAGGCCAACCGGGGCGTGCGTTACTGGACTTGTACATGCAGGACCACATTCGTGGCTGAATGTGTCACAACCCACACAGACAGACAAAACCTCTATGAGGCAGTTTGCTTCTGATGTTCCATCCCGAGAACGTTATGCTGTCTGACAGCAACAAAGATGGAAGAAAAGGCTTTGAGTGATGTCAATATAATATGTGTGTGAAGACAACGCGGCTTTACGCATATTTACCAAATAACGTTTATGATATTTAGTGACTCACAGGCCACATGTAGACTTGTTTAGACAGCCGGACTCTCCCTTCATTCTCCTGCACTGCAAAAACTGAAATCTGAGTAAGATTAAATATCTCAAATAAGGGTGATATTTGGTTATTTTCTGTCTGATAAGATAATTCTTCTCACTAAGTAGATTTTATGTTAGAGTGTTTTACTTGTTTTAAGTGTTTTGGTCCTAAATGATCTCAGTAAGATATTACAGCTTGTTGCTGAGATTTGATGACCTATATTGAGTAAAACCTGCTTGAAACTAGAATATCAAGTGTTGCAAAGCTGTGTCATCAACACTCACAAGTATAAAACTACTTTTTTTAAAGTAATAATTTCTTATTTCAAGCATGAAAAAAAAAATCATGACTTTGACACAATTGTGTCTCATAATTAAAACGGATGACAGCCAAATGGACTTTGCTGTTTTATTTTGAATGAAACAATAGAAAATACGTACTCATATAGTAGTACAGTCGGCACAGAACAGTAAACTGACAGTTAATATTTAAACATTTAACATGTGACATTTCTAACAATTTTGAGCACGCACTTGGCGCGATGATGTCATGTTATCCATGGAAAAATGCATTTTTAGACCATATGATTTGCCTGAGCGGCTAGGAGACCCCGAGAGTAACAAGCGGTTGCCTTGTTGCCTTTCCATTAAGAACAATAAATAATTTTTTAGTATAAGTTTGCTGGTTTCAAGAAATGTAATGCTGAGCGCATATCATTATGTCAAGATAATGGCACTAGCATTTACTTAATTTAAGAATATTTTTCAACATATTGAGCAAAAAGGTCTCTTTTTTTTCTACCAAGAAAAGTGCACTTGTTATTAGTGAGAATATACATATAAGGTATTTTGGGGTTCATTGAGGTTAGCTAATTTTACTTGTTTTGGAAAGTCTTGACCAGCCGAATTTTCTTGTTTTATTGGCAGACAATTTTGCTTAGTTCAAATAAAATACCCCTCATTTTAGAAAAAATTTTTCTTGTTTTTGAACACTGACTTTTTGTAGTGTACCCCTCAAAAATGAATTTATTGAGTGATGATGAGGCATGCTTTGGACTTAAAGTATGTCAATGTACTGAATAGTGTTGCCTATACATCGACAATAGGAACATGAATGATGCTCTTCTATGTTGCAGGGTCCTCAAGGAGAGCCAGGGCCTCATGGGCAGCAAGGTTTTCCTGGTCCTCATGTAAGTTTCCATCCTTTTTTGTTTTCTCTCAGATCTGTTTTCTAACTCAACACCATCACTTCCTGTCTTAAATTCTACTCCCGATATGTCTTCTTTTTTTTTCTTCATTCTCCTGCTCACATTCCGTCCTTTGCGCTCACGGCTGCGAGTGTGAACCGTGAACGGCACTTCTGTTTTCGCCATCAAATGTCTGCACAAGCACTTTTCGATCTCCGCCAGCCTTCCTTCCCCCTTTTTTAGACCCTCTGCTGTGGCAAAACACACAAGTGGTTCACTTTAAAATGCTGCTGTGATGACATTTGAGTGTGCAGAAAGGATGTTTGTAATCCTCATTGAGGCTAAATATCCACTAGCAGGTAGGATCCTGTGTCAGGTTTGCCTTTTCCCTGGAAAATAACTCTTGATTGTGTACTGGTTGCACGAACCCCTTATCGGCTGATTGGGGCCTTATAACCGAGGCTTTGGAAAAATGTAAAATATGTTCCGAAACGCTTGACGGGACAGGGCCTCAGGAATAAAAGTGACGGCAGGAAAAATATAAAAGGCCATTTGCATGGGCGGCCGAGCGTGTCTGAGTAAGCGGCGCTAAGTGGCCTCGCCTGCAAATGTGGAAGCAATAAAGTCGTAGACGTAACAAAATAAGCAAATTAAAACTGGAAGCAGACTTTTCCAGTGCACTTGACATGTGCTTGCTTTTACACAAGGTTGGCTTTTCATATCGACACGGTAACAAGCCTAATGTTTGTGCGTGTGTGTGTGTGTGTATTTTCTGGAAATGCTTACTTAATGGGGACATCGCTCTGTTTACACAGTCACCTTTAGGGGACCTCTGACGGTATGGGGACAAAAAAACAGGTCCCCTAAAGGGAAACCTTTTTAAATGATAGTCAGATCCATTCTGAAGATGCCGATGAGTAAAAAAATTCAATCTAGACTAGTCTGGAGTGGGAAAAAACCTCCATAGCAAAGCACATATACATATTACAACGTATACATCTCGATATCTAGCAACAGAGGGGAGGGCGAGGTCATGATGGTAGGCCGCAGCTCTCAGGCGCTGACCATCCATTCATCACCCCTATGGGATTTGCGTCCCATAGGGGACTTAGGGAATCCCTAAGTGATTTTTAAGCTTCTTTAGTGTTCCTTAGGATGACATTTTCATACAGCATGATTATAAAACATTATTACCTTAAAGTATGATTCACATTCAGAATTTTCCATCCTTCTACCGTATTTTTCGGACTATAAGTCGCTCCGGAGTATAAGTCGCACCGGCCGAAAATGCATAATAAAGAAGGAAAAAAACATATATAAGTCGCACTGGAGTATAAGTCGCATTTTTTGGGGAAATTTAATGTTTGTGCATGTGTGTGTGTGTGTGTGTGTATTTTCTGGCAATGCTTACTTAATGGGGACATTGCTCTGTTTACACAGTCACCTTTGGGGGACCTCTGACGGTATAGGGACAAAAAAACAGGTCCCCTAAAGGGAAACCTTTTTAAATGATAATCAGATCCATTCTAAAGATGCCTAATAGATGGTAGATGGTAGATCTTTATTGTCATTGCACAAGTACAACGAAACTTTGTTATCAGCACAGATTAGACAAACAAACAGTGTACAGGGTTACAGAACAGGAACGCTGATGGGTCGCCACAAGGCACCCCGTAAAAGATGGGAAAAAGGTAAAACGCTGGGGAAGGATGAGTAAAAAAATATAATCTAGACTGGGCTCCTAAGGGGGCCTAGTCTGGAGTGGGGGAAAAAACCTCCATAGCAAAGCACATATACATATTACAACGTACATCTCGATATCTAGCAACAGAGGGGAGGGCGAGGTCATGATGGTGGGCCGCAGCTCTCAGGCGCTGACCATCCCTTCATCACCCCTATGGAATTTGCGTCCCATAGAGGACTAGGAAATCCCTAAGTGATTTTTAAGCTTTTTTAAGCTTCTTTAGTGTTCCTTAGGATAACATTTTCTTACAGCATGATTATAAAACATTATTACCTTAAAGTATGATTCACATTCAGAATTTTTCGGACTATAAGTCGCTCTGGAGAATAAGTCGCACCGGCCGAAAATGCATAATAAAGAAGGAAAAAAACATATATAAGTCGCATTTTGGGGGGAATTTTTAATGTTTGTGCATGTGTGTGTGTGTGTGTGTGTATTTTCTGGCAATGCTTACTTAATGGGGACATCGCTCTGTTTACACAGACACCTTTAGGGGACCTCTGACGGTATGGGTACAAAAAAACAGATCCCCTAAAGGGCAACCTTTTTAAATGATAGTCAGATCCATTCTGAAGATGCCTAATAGATGGTAGATGGTAGATGTTAGGTCTTTATTGTCATTGCACAAGTACAACAAAACTTTGTTTTCAGCACAAACCCATTCAAGATTAGACAAAGAAACAGTGTACAGGGTTACAGAACAGGAACGCTGATGGGTCGCCACAAGGCGCCTCGTAAAAGATGGGAAAAAGGTAAAACACTGGGGAAGGATGAGTAAAAAAATTAAATCTAGGCTAGTCTGGAGTGGGAAAAAACCTCCATAGCAAAGCACATATACATATTACAACGTACATCTCGATATCTAGCAACAGAGGGGAGGGCGAGGTCATGATGGTAGGCCGCAGTTCTCAGGCGCTGACCATCCATTCATCACCCCTATGGGATTTGCGTCCCATAGGGGACTTAGGGAATCCCTAAGTGATTTTTAAGCTTTTTTAAGCTTCTTTAGTGTTCCTTAGGATAACATTTTCATCCAGCATGATTATAAAACATTATTACCTTAAAGCAGGGGTCACCAACCTTTTTGAAACCAACAGCTACTTCTTGGGTACTGATTAATGCGAAGGGCTACCAGTTTGATACACACACTCAAATAAATTGCCAGAAATAGCCACTATGATCAATTTACCTTTAACTTATTAATAATTAATGATATTTATCTTTGTGGAAACACTGATCATCTTAATAATTTCTCACAATAAATATATATAGAAACAGATAAATATCAATATGCAACACTTTATTTTTATATTTTCTCTAAGTGCACATTTTTCATATTGAACATTTTCAAATGATCACTTCTAAGACAGTCTTGTGAAATCACAATATCCCATTTTAACTAGCTAGCCACTAACATATTTTAACTAATCATGAATTACTTTGCATCATGTTTGTACAAATAATAACTCATGTAAAATACAAAAGTCAACTCTTGAATTTTTAAATAAATCATGTCACACTTTGAACTGGACACCAAATCTGTTATCTGTTTCTATGTCAGTTAGTGAAGACCAAGTCTTTAAAATATTTTCTTGGATTTTCAAATTCTATTTGAGTTTTGTCTCTCTTAGAATTAAAAATGTCAAGCAAAGCGAGACCAGCTTGTTAGTAAATAAATACAATTTAAAAAATAGAGGCAGCTCACTGGTAAGTGCTGCTATTTGAGTTATTTTTAGAACAGGCCAGCGGGCTACTCATCTGGTCCTTACGGGCGACCTGGTGCCCACGGGCACCGCGTTGGTGACCCCTGACTTAAAGTATGATTCACATTCAGAATTTTCCATCCTTCAACCGTATTTTTCAGACTATAAGTCGCTCAGGAGTATAAGTCGCACCGGCCGAAAATGCATAATGAAGAAGGAAAAAAACATATATAAGTCGCATTTTTGGGGGAATTTTTTTTTTATAAAACCCAACACCAAGAACAGACATTTGAAAGGCAATTTAAAATAAATAAAAATAGTGAACAACAGGCTGAATAAGTGTACGTTATATGAGGCATAAATAACCAACTGGTATGTTAACGTAACATATTATGGTAAGAGTCATTCAAATAACTATAACATATAGAACATGCTATACGTTTACCAAACAATCTGTCACTCCTAATCGCTAAATCCCATGAAATCTTATACGTCTAGTCTCTTACGTGAATGAGATAAATAATATTATTTGATATTTTACGCTAATGTGTTAATAATTTCACACATAAGTCGCTCCTGAGTATAAGTCGCACCCCTAAAAACTATGAAAAAAACTGCGACTTATAGTTAAACAAATACGGTATATATGGTAGTCGGAGTTGCAGACAACTTCATTACTGCTAAATAGCAGTTTTCAATAATGTCACAGAAGATGCAGGATTTTCTTTAACATTTAAGTGGTGAAACTTCCTATAAGAGGACAGCTGTAGTGCTGTATTCTGACCATCATGTCATATTTAATTGGAACTTCTTTTTTTTTTTTTTAAATGGTCCTCAGTAGTCACGTACAAATTTGTGTGAATTATGCAAAATGATTTAAATTTAGTCCCCCATGAACCATATTTTTCCCCAGGGTCCCCAGTAAGAATGATCAGCACATTACTTCATCAATCCAGAGATTTAAAGACGTGTATGAGCTAACTGGGCAGTGGCTTTTTTTACCTAATTTGTTTTATGCCTCCACAACCTGTAGAAAGGGTGGTCCCCACAAGTGATGATCAAAAACTTGGTCCCCATTCCAAATGATAACCTGTGTGTGTGTGTGTGCAGCAATAACTGACATTTCTCCTCTTGTGCCTCCTTTTTCAGGGTCTTATTGGGCCTCAAGGTCCAATCGGTCCTCCGGGAGAAAAAGTACGTATAATAAGGCAGAATCTTTCGACTCCCTCTCCATCTTTTCCTCCCTAACAGTTTGAAGCGCTTGTCCAGATGTGCTGCTGTGCGGACGCCACAACACTGCACTCGTGTGACGGTGGCAGCGTTGTGCAGAATTTGTTATGTTTGTGTTGTGTAGTTACTTGTACATCAGTTGATTTAAACACAATATTAGACTTAGACTTCCTTTTATTGTCATTCAAATTTGAACTTTGCAGTACAGATAAGAACGGAATTTCGTTGCATAAGCTAATGGTAGTGCAGGATAAAAGAGATATAAATAGATTACTGTACAGATAAATATATTGCACATTTGCATATGCATCCACGTTTATGGATGTATGTTATATTGTCTTTATATTCCAGCCAGTTAATCCATTTTTGCGGGGGGAATTGAGGGGATTATTTTAATGCGTTCAAGAGTCTTACGGCCTGAGGGAAGAAGCTGTTTCAGAACCTGGAGGTTCTGCTACGGAGGCTGCGGACGGAACCTCTTTCTAGAGCAGTGGTTCTAAACCTTGTTGGAAGTACCGAACCCCACCGGTTTTATATGCGCATTCACCGAACCCTTCTTTAGTGAAAAATAAAATGGCATCCATCCATCCATCCATCTTTTTCCGCTTATCCAAGGTTGGGTCGCGGGGTCAGCAGCCTAAGCAGGGAAGCACAGACTTCCCTCTCCCCAACCACTTCGTCCAGCTCTTCCCGGGGGATCCCGAGGCGTTCCCAGGCCAGCCGGGAGACATAGTCTTCCCAACATGTCCTGGGTCTTCCCCGTGGCCTCCTACCGGTCGGACGTGCCCTAAACACCTCCCGAGGGAGGCGTTCGGGTGGCATCCTGACCAGATGCCCGAACCACCTCATCTGGCTCCTCTCGATGTGGAGGAGCAGCGGCTTTACTTTGAGCTCCCCGCGGGTGACAGAGCTTCTCACCCTATCTCTAAGGGAGAGACCCGCCACCCGGCGGAGGAAACTCATTTCGGCCGCTTGTACCCGTAATCTTGTCCTTTCGGTCATAACCCAAAGCTCATGACCATAGGTGAGGATGGGAACGTAGATCGACCGGTAAATTGAGAGCTTTGCCTTCCGGCTCAGCTCCTTCTTCACCACAACGGATCGATACAGCGTCCGCATTACTGAAGATGCCGCACTGATCCGCCTGTCGATCTCACGATCCACTCTTCCCTCACTCGTGAACAAGACTCCGAGGTACTTGAACTCCTCCACTTGGGGCAGGGTCTCCTCCCCAACCCGGAGATGGCACTCCACCCTTTTCCGGGCGAGAACCATGGACTCGGACTTGGAGGTGCTGATTCTCATCCCAGTCGCTTCACACTCGGCTGCGAACCGATCCAGCGAGAGCTGAAGATCCTGGCCAGATGAAGCCATCAGGACCACATCATCTGCAAAAAGCAGAGACCTAATCCTGCAGCCACCAAACAGGATCCCCTCAATGCCTTGACTGCGCCTAGAAATTCTGTCCATAAAAGTTATGAACAGAATCGGTGACAAAGGGCAGCCTTGGCGGAGTCCAACCCTCACTGGAAACGTGTCCGACTTACTGCCGGCAATGCGGACCAAGCTCTGACACTGATCATACAGGGAGCGGACCGCCAAAATCAGACAGTCCGATACCCCATACTCTCTGAGCACTCCCCACAGGACTTCCCGAGGGACACGGTCGAATGCCTTCTCCAAGTCCACAAAACACATGTAGACTGGTTGGGCAAACTCCCATGCACCCTCAAGGACCCTGCCGAGAGTATAGAGCTGATCCACAGTTCCACGACCAGGACGAAAACCACACTGTTCCTCCTGAATCCGAGGTCCGACTATCGGGCGTAGCCTCCTCTCCAGTACACCTGAATAGACCTTACCGGGAAGGTTGAGGAGTGTGATCCCACGATAGTTAGAACACACCCTCCGGTTCCCCTTCTTAAAGAGAGGAACCTGGAGGTTCTGCTACGGAGGCTGCGGAACCTCTTTCTAGAGCAGTGGTTCTAAACCTTGTTGGAGGTACCGAACCCCACCGGTTTTATATGCGCATTCACCGAACCCTTGAAAAATAAAATGTTTGTTATATGTTTTTTTACTGGTGCTCAAAATTAACCGTGCATGAACATCACCTTGTTCAAAGAACAAAACCAACACAGTGCATGAACTCACAACAAATTACACACCTGAGAACCAGTGTGACTTCTGCTGTTGCCGTATCCGTAATACGACGATAGGGAGAAGTTTTTATTTACACGATGGGTCGGGTGTGTCTTGACCTCCACGGCGGAGGCTCCACCGAACCCCTAGGGTTCGATCGAACCCAGGTTAAGAACCACTGTTCTAGAGTCCAGCAGTGAAAACAGTCCTTGGCGGGGGTGGGAGGAGTCTCTGCAGATTTTCTGAGCCCTGGTCAGGCAGCGGCTTTTTGCGATAACCTGGATAGAAGGAACAGGAGTCCTGATGATCTTTTCCGCCGTCCTCACCACTCTCTGCAGAGACTTCCAGTCTGAGGCCCGGCAGGCTCCAGTCCAGACAAAGATGCAGTTGGTCAGTAGGCTCTCTATAGTGCCTCTGTAGAATGTGCTGAGAACGGGGGGGATACGGACAGAGAAGCCTAATTTGTGCTTACTTAAAAACGATGTGTCCCATTGGAAGTGCTGAGAATATAGTGGAATTTGGTTCTTGAACAGGGTTGGTAAATAGAAAAGTTTGTACATTGAAGCACTGTAAACATGAATAATGACTTCCAGCCTTGACAAAAGTCCATGTTTTAATGTAGGTTTGTACACTTTGAACACAATATAAAGTGCTGTACAATAATGTATATCAAACAGACATTACAAGTTGATGATGAAACAACTTTCTTTATATTAACAAAGTCAAGCCGACATGCACAGGCAAACTGTCAGGAGCCTTTGGCGCACTCACAGTTTGTAATCCCAAAACTTTAACAGCTAGATCGCTACAATGGTTAGGAATGAAAAAATAAAATCCACTTTACCTTGTCGGTTAATCTTCTTACCTTGCAGTGAAAAAGAGAGGCATTGTCAACAATCCTATGGATACACTGCAAAAAGTCAGTGTTCAAAAACCAGAAAAAATAATACAAAAATTTCTCTTCTCTCCCATGTAGGGACCTCAAGGTAAACAAGGTTTGGCCGGACTTGGGGGTGCTGACGGGCCTCCTGTAAGTGTAATTTCCTTCTCAATATGTCCAAAATGTCAACAAAAAAAATACTCTAACCTAACAATGTGTTTGTTATTAGGGTCACCCAGGTAAAGAGGGTCCTGCAGGCGAGAAAGGAACAAGCGTAAGTGTCCGAAAAACTGCCAAAAGCTATGTTTGATTAAAAAAAAACAACAACAGACATTTGTTTTTTGGCTTCCAATCTCCATCAATTTAAAGAAAATAATTGCTCAAATATTTTTTTCTTTGTCACTTATTACCTGAGGTGGGTAGAGTAGCCAGAAATTGTACTCAAGTAAGAGTACTGTTACTTTAGAGATGTATTACTCAAGTAAAAGTAAGGAGTAGTCACCCAAATATTTACTTGAGTAAAGGTAAAAAGTATGTTGTGAAAAAACTACTCAAGTACTGAGTAACTGATGAGTAACCTGTTCGTTTAATGATGACGGCAACAAATAATGCACAAAAACATAAAAATAGCAATGAGCAAATTCAGAGCCAGGAATATCTCTTAAGCAACTAAAACAATATTATATATTAAAGGGGAACATTATCACAATTTCAGAAGGGTTAAAACCATTAAAAATCAGTTCCCAGTGGCTTATTTTATTTTTTGAAGTTTTTTTCAAAATTTTACCCATCACGCAATATCCCTAAAAAAAGCTTCAAAGTGCCTGATTTTAACCATCCGTCCATTTTCCTGTGACGTCACACAGTGATGCCAATACAAACAAACATGGCGCATAGAACAGCAAGCGACAGCGACATTAGTTCAGATTCAGACTCGGATTTCAGCGGCTTAAGCGATTCAACAGATTACGCATGTATTGAAACGGATGGTTGTAGTGTGGAGGCAGGTAGCGAAAACGAAATTGAAGAAGAAACTGAAGCTATTGAGCCATATCGGTTTGAACCGTATGCAAGCGAAACCGACGAAAACGACATGACAGCCAGCGACACGGGAGAAAGCGAGGACGAATTCGGCGATCGCCTTCTAACCAACGATTGGTATGTGTTTGTTTGGCATTAAAGGAAACTAACAACTATGAACTAGGTTTACAGCATATGAAATACATTTGGCAACAACATGCACTTTGAGAGTGCAGACAGCCCAATTTTCATCAATTAATATATTCTGCAGACATACCCTCATGTCAGCAGGCCAGGGAAGCTAGGGTCGATATTCTTCTCTTGATCATCTTCGGTGGCATAAGGGACGGTGTGAGCCAAGACATCGAGGGGGTTTAGCTCGCTCGTCTGCGGGAACAAACTGCCGCCATTGCTTGCCGTGCTACCGAGGCCCTTTGTCCCTGAATACCTCACACACTCCGGCAGATTCAATGGGGGTCTGGCGGCAGATTTCTTTGACTTTATCGTTGGAAATGCATCTGCTTTGAGTGTCGCAGGATATCCACACATTCTTGCCATCTCTGTCGTAGCATAGCTTTCGTCGGTAAAGTGTGCGGAACAAACGTCCAATTTCTTGCCACTTTCGCATCTTTGGGCCACTGGTGCAACTTGAATCCGTCCCTGTTCGTGTTGTTACACCCTCCGACAACACACCGACGAGGCATGATGTCTCCAAGGTACGGAAAACAGTCGAAAAAACGGAAAATAACAGAGCTGATTTGACTCGGTGTTGAGAAAATGGCGGATTGCTTCCCGATGTGACGTCACGTTGTGATGTCATCGCTCCGAGAGCGAATACTAGAAAGGCGTTTAATTCGCCAAAATTCACCCATTTAGAGTTCGGAAATCGGTTAAAAAAATATATGGTCTTTTTTCTGCAACATCAAGGTATATATTGACGCTTACATAGGTCTGGTGATAATGTTCCTCTTTAAATAATAATACATTAACATTAGAAAAATTAAGGCAAATTGAGCCACAATAACTTAACAGCACCATAGGCTCAGTAGGCAGAGATTACAAAGGAAAATAACAAGTTAGCCTTTACGCAAACCATAAACTGATAGGTGTGGGCTGCACCTGGGAACACACTGATTGGTGTTTCTATGCATGCGTGTGTGTGTGTGTGTGTATGTGTGTGAGTGTGTGTGTGTGTGTGTGTGTGTGTGTGTGTGTGTGTGTGTGTGTGTGTGTGTGTGTGTGTGTGTGTGTGTGTGTGTGTTTATGAGGCTGCAGTGCGTTAATAAATGTCCCCACATGATGTACATTTGACAGTGATTCATAGCAGGGAAGCTAACATCAGCCTACAGTGACGGCCAAAATATCTACTAACGTTACTTACCGCCATGTGCTTCCTCAAATTTGACGTTGAGTTCATGTAAGCTCAAGCTCGTTAATCACGTGACCACCTGGCTCTGTTTGATTGGTGAAACGGAGTCAAACGTCACCAGTGACTGTATTTGATTGGTGAAACGGAGTCAAACGTCACCAGTGACTGCATTTGATTGGTTTGACGGAGTCAAACGTCACCAGTGACTGTATTTGATTGGTTTGACGGAGTCAAACGTCACCAGTGACTGTATTTGATTGGTGAAACGGAGTCAAACGTCACAAGTGACTGCATTTGATTGGTGAAACGGAGTCAAACGTCACCAGTGACTGCATTTGATTGGTGAAACGGAGTCAAACGTCACCAGTGACTGCATTTGATTGGTGAAACGGAGTCAAACGTCACCAGTGACTGCATTTGATTGGTGAAACGGAGTCAAACGTCACCAGTGACTGCATTTGATTGGTGAAACGGAGTCAAACGTCACCAGTGACTGCATTTGATTGGTGAAACGGAGTCAAACGTCACCAGTGACTGCATTTGATTGGTGAAACGGAGTCAAACGTCACCAGTGACTGCATTTGATTGGTGAAACGGAGTCAAACGTCACCAGTGACTGCATTTGATTGGTGAAACGGAGTCAAACGTCACCAGTGACTGCATTTGATTGGTGAAACGGAGTCAAACGTCACCAGTGACTGCATTTGATTGGTGAAACGGAGTCAAACGTCACCAGTGACTGCATTTGATTGGTGAAACGGAGTCAAACGTCACCAGTGACTGCATTTGATGGGTGAAACGGAGTCAAACGTCACCAGCGACTGCATTTGATTGGTGAAACGGAGTCAAACGTCACTAGTGACTGCATTTGATTGGTGAAACGCAGGCATGCGATAGATCCTACTTTGAAGGTCTGTCTGACAAACCAAAACAAACAAAGCGTGCATTAACAGATCGATAAAAATCAGTAGCGAGTAGCGAGCTGAATGTAGATAAACGGAGCGGAGTAAAAGTAGCGTTTCTTCTCTATAAATATACTCAAGTAAAAGTAGAAGTATGTTGCATTAAAACTACTCTTAGAAGTACAATTTATCCCAAAAGTTACTCAAGTAGATGTAACGGAGTAAATGTAGTGCGTTACTACCCACCTCTGCTTATTACTAGGCAAAAATCACACCTGCCACAGATGGAACGGATAGGGAGAACTGGCAGTAACTCAGTCAGACAGATATGAAGCAAAGAAGTCCAAAAACAGAACTAGAAAGGATTTATTTTTTACATAATACAAAATAACAAAGTGTTTTAAGCACACCGCCATTGGATCACTGCTTAACTTGTCCCTATAAAACTGCTCCAGAAGATCAGCTCTTTCTTCCCCCATTTATCATGAGTGACTAGTTCCACACTTGACGATCCACCGTGGAGTTCTTGGAAATCAATGGAAATATATCAATTAAACATTCTCCGTGCTTTGATAACCGTCGCTAATCATTTTTGTCTTCTTTAGGGTTTTCCCGGACCAATGGGCTCCATTGGCTACCCCGGGCCTCGTGGCGTCAAAGTGAGAACCCATCGTGCTGCCGACGCACTAAGTCTATACATTCGGTTCACTGTTACTGACGGTTTTTTTGCCGCTTTGTCCAGGGAGCAGAGGGAATCCGAGGTCTGAAAGGTGGCAAAGGAGAAAAGGTAAACATTTTTGGTTTCTTCACAGGAGACCTTCAGAAATACACCACTAACCATAACAACCACTGTACCAAAATATGATTATTACATTTTTTTCACAACGTCAACCACATTTGAAGAATAATAGCCTTTACAAAAACTGGAATTCACTCTCTAAATTGAACCAGCCACTTTGTGGAGGATATAGCTTAAGGGTTTGTTTTCCTACACATAATATAAGGGCTGCATACTGTGCCGCGTTATGATTGACGGTTTGATATTCTGCGACATTCTTGTCCGGTCTCTTGTTTCAGATAGTTCTCAGAGAAGGGAGAGAGCATTTCCAGAATTTTGCATAATTTCATAGAAACTGTAACAATAATTAAACATGAAATAGATTAATTTGATATGTACATGCAAACAAAACGTTTCTGCTTATTTTTTTAGCACCAAATTATTACATTTAATCTCCATTCAAACCATTTCCCCCCCCCCCCCAATAATTACCATGTATTAACATTAATTAACATAGAATGTTCCTGGAATTGTGAAGACCAAGTCTCTCTCTTGAAATTAAAACAAAATTGCACTCTGATTTCCAACCACTAGATGTCAGTAGAGTAACAGACATAAAAGTGTCTTCCTGAGACGATTTATTTGTTTTTATCCATATGGCCACCAGAGGTCACTGTCAATCATCACTGATTGAGCCAGTGTTTGATTGATTGATTGGTTGATTTAAACTTGTATTAGTAGATTGCACAGTACAGCACATATTCCGTACAATTGACCACTAAATGATAACATTTTTCAGCTTATTTAAGTCGGGGTCCACGTTAATCAATTCATTCATTAATTAGTGGTCATGATTCACTAACTACAGCCTATAATTGTCATATTGATTCATTGGTTGACTTTGTCTGCGTCCTATCTTAGGGAGAAGATGGATTTCCAGGCTTCAAAGGCGACATGGGCCTCAAGGGCGACAAGGTAAACCATCACGGTTGTTTGCAGCAGGAAGACAAATAGAACTATATTTTAAATATATTTGTTCGAATCCAGGGTGAGGGTGGCGTACTTGGATCTCGAGGAGAAGACGGACCCGAGGGCCCCAAGGGAACATCAGGGCCTAACGGAGAATCCGGTCCCATGGGAACAGCTGGAGAGAAGGTAGGCCATTTATCACAGATGCACAATAGGTTGTTTTTTTCATGATGATACTAAAACTGATACATTCCCGCTTCTCAAGGCCGATACTGATCATTATTTATTTTTTAAATATCGATTGAAGTGTAGTTTGTGCACACCTGCGGGTAAACAAGAGTCTTAATAAAGGTGGGTTTGACAAAATATACCTGTAGATTTGTCCTGACAAAATTCAGGATATTTGATGAAATCACAGATCGCTCTAGCCCTTGGGTTGTCTCCGGCAAAATGTTGCACTTTCCAAACGCTCGGGCGATAGGAACAAGCCTTTCTTTGCAGATGGCTTTGAGGCAGCTTGAGCCAGCGGGCGTCTTCCCATTCTTTCAAAACGCCGTGGTAGCGATGCTGGCAGGTGGTTATTAAAGTTTTGATGTGTTGAAGCACAATGTTGTTTTCCTCCTAGAGGAATGTTTGGTGCGAATAACCTTGAAACGGTGAAGAATTGCCGTGTGATGGAGGCAATGTTTGTTTTCAATGAGCTCAGGGGAAGTGTAAGAGGAAAAAAAGCGCTTGATTTGCTCACCTTAACACGAGTACAACACAGTCATTGTCACCTTATTTTTTTTCATTATTTTTATCGGTTATCAGAACCATTGTTTTAATGTTATTGGATTTATATGTGTGTCCCCATATCAGGACCATAATTATCTGTCCGATGTTAATAGTGCATCCCAACCCTCTGTTAAAGCCGGGACGGGGTTTATAAGATGTTTGTTTGTTGTTTGTTTAGGGTTTATTTGAAATAGGGATGTCAGGTTCAAACACTGATGACTTCTATTAATCAGACAAGAAGCAAGGAATCATGCAGAGACAGAGTTCAGTTTAGCTCAGCGCTTTTCAACCACTGTTCCGCGGCACACTAGTGTGCCGTGAGATATAGTCTGGTGTGCCGTGGGAGATTATCTAATTTCACCTATTTGGGTTAAAAATATTTTTTGCAAACTGGTAATTATAGTCGGCAAATGATGTGTTGTTGTTGAGTGTCGGTGCTGTCTAGAGATCGGCAGAGTAACCGTGTAATACTCTTCCATATCAGTAGGTGGCAGCCGGTAGCTAATTGCTTTGTAGATGTCACAAAAGGTGAGTGCCCTTAAGAAAAGGCATTGAAGCTTAGGGAAGGCTATGCAGAACGAAACTTAAACTGAACTGGCTACAAAGTAAGCAAAAACAGAATGCTGGACGACAGCAAAGACTTACTGTGGAGCAAAGACGGCGTCCACAAAGTACATCCGAACATGACATGAAAATCAACAATGTCCCCACAAAGAAGGATAAAAACAACAGAAATATTCTTGATTGCTAAAACAAAGTAGATGCGGGAAATATCGCTCAAAGGAAGACATGAAACTGCTACAGGAAAATACCAAAAAAAAAAAGAGAAAAAGCCACCAAAATAGGAGCTCAAGACAAGAATTAAAACACTACACACAGGAAAACAGCAAAAAACTCCAAATAAGTCACGGCGTGATGTGACAGGTGGTGACAGTACACCTACTTTGAGACAAGAGCTACAGTGATGCATGCTTGGTTATGGTTTAAAGTGAAGTGAGGTGATTTATATTTATATAGCGCTTTTCTCAAATGACTCAAAGCGCTTTACAAAGTGAAACCCAATATCTAAGTTATATTTAAACCAGTGTGGGTGGCACTGGGAGCAGGTGGGTAAAGTGTCTTGCCCAAGGACACAACAGTAGTGACTAGGATGGCGGAAGCGGGGATCGAACCTGCAACCCTCAAGTTGCTGGCACGGCCGCTCTACCAACCGAGCTATACCGGCCCAAAAGTCACATCCAACAATTGCGACAACGACTTTTAACTGTCAACTGAGTTTCGTTTTTTAATGATTTCTGCTGGTGGTGTGCCTCCGCATTTTTTTCAATTAAAAAAAATGCGCCTTGGCTCAAAAAAGGTTGAAAAACACTGATTTAGCTCATGGGGAGAACGCATGGAGCTGCACACTTAGTCACAGTCTCGCCCTACGCTCTAAGGTACAGCTCCCGCGTCCCTCTATTTATTCAGGAGCTCCACAGTCAACATCACTGAGACCGCCTCTAAAAGGAGTGGTCACATATATCACGCAAAGCAGGTCCGGTATGCACAATACGTGACGGAATGTGCTGGGGGCCTTGTGATTGCCTTGTTTCTGCTTTGTCTGCGTGCTGTCGTCTTATCTTCAATGAGGTCCTTGAAGTCCTTGAAGTCCTTGGTTAAAACAAAGATAACATCTGCGGCTGAGGCCACCCCTCAGACAAGAAGTTTTGTCCTTACACAGATAGAAAAAATGCAGCTTGAGCACAATAGCTAATAACTATAGCAACGGACTTTAAGCATACTTAAGTTGTGTGATGATATATATATACATGATTATTCTAACAAGGGACAGATACAGAAACATATATATCTGAAACAGTTATCCAATGTATGCATCATAGTGTTTGTAGCCAAAGCTAATTTACAACACTTGTCCCCAACAACAACAAAACAGATTTAACATCATTAAAATAGGAAAATAAAAATAATAAGGCAAAGAGGAGTTGATAATAATGATAATAGTAATAATACAGACAAAGTGCAAACTAGATAAAAGCCAATAATAATAAATAACACAGACAAAGTGCAGACTAGATAAAAACCTATTAGTAATTAAAGCTGCAAGCAGCGATGGACGGGACCGACTTTGACGGCACATAAAATCCAAACCGTAGCAGTAATTAAAACTCTTTGGTCAACGTTTAATCAGAAGGGTTCAATCCCTCTCCTGTGCTAGTTTGAAGCTGACACGACAAACGCGCTCAGAGGAGATAATGTGTGAAAAAAGGTGATCGTTTTTTACAAAACTTTTGTTTTGAAGGGGGAATTGCAAACTTCATTTTGATTTTTGCTGGGGGTTGTCAATATATGAAATGTAGGTCTAAGTGAGACCTACATAGGTTTTTTTTTTCACGTCTCTAAGACATTCCTACTGGAAGTTACAGGCCGTTTTGTCAGAGTTTTCTTCCTAGGAGCAGTTGTGTCTGTGTTTTCTTCCTAGGGGGCGCTAGAGCGCAATTTTGAGTTTTGGGGTTGGGTTTTTTTTATTAGATCTCAACTTTTGCCAGTCCTGATGTTTGTGTCCAGTTTGGTAAGTTTTGAAACATGTTAAGAGGGTCAAATTACAGCTCAAAGAGGCAAAAGTGACTGTTTTTAGTAAACTTTTGATTTGAAGGGGGAATTTCCAACTTCCTGTTGATTTTTGCTGAAGGATGTCAATGTATGAAATCTAGGTCTAAGTCAGACCTACATAGATGTTTTTGTTTCATGTCTCTAACCGGAAGTTACAAGCAGTTTTGTCTGTGTTTTTTCCTAGGGGGCGCTAGAGTGCAATTTTGAGTTTTGGGGTTTGGTGTTTTTATTAGATGGCAATTTTTGCCAGTCCTGATGTGTATGTCAAATATGGTGAGTTTTGAAGCACGTTAAGGGGGTCAAATTACAGCTCAAAGAAGCTGCAGAATAATAATAATAAAACCTTACAATTACAGTAGGGTCCTCTGTCCCAAAGGGACATTGCGGTCCCTAAAAATGAGTAAAAACTAAATATGGGAACACGATTGTTGCTCAACTAGTCACAATTTTGTTTGTTTTTTGAAAGTGACAAGTGCAGGTATACTTTTCAAAGTGTCAGGTAGAGAGTTCCATAGTTGTGGTCCTTTTATTGAAAAGGCAGTCCGGGCAAAAGATGTTCTACGGAATGGAACGCAACAGTTGCCTTTTGACGTTGCTCGGGTGGTAGATCTGGTACCACTTTGCAGTCTTGTAATTGCCTTGCAGAGTAATTGGGGAGCAGCGTTATCCAAGCATTTAAAAACCAGTTTGACTGTGTGTAACAAAATAAAATTGGCAAAACTTAAAAAATATTGTATTTGGTTAAAATTTGGCAATGATGATATCGTACACTCTTCTTCTCTAGGACTTTCAAGGCACTCAATGGTCTTGATTGATGACTGGTGTGCCTGGGACCACGTAGTTAAGCCATAAGAGATGTGTGAAAGAATCCTTGAATTCATAAAAGTAAAAACATAGCTGAGAGTTAAGCAGTTTCTTATAATCTGACCTTCTTAAGGTCAAGTAGAATAGTTTTGTCAAACTTTATCACTATAAAGTCTCAAATTACGCCACTGACCTTTCGAGGACTTCCTCCACAGATGATTAGCTCGTGGCGCTGGTCTCTTAATGGCATTGCAGTCAATTATCTAACAAGATTGTTCACGTTCATAATTACAGCATGAGGACGAAAATTTTTACTTTCATGCCTTTTGTGAGTTTTGTCTTCCTATAGCACACTCATTGACAAGTTCAAACACTGATGGCATCTATTAAATAAGACAAGAAGCAAGGAATTAAACAGAGACAGAAGTACATTTGGCTCAATTTGGGCTGTACTCTTGTACAGTCTCCATCACGTTCTGGCGAAAGATCGTACGCCTTCTCTTTTATTTGGACTTTCCCTGATTACATGGCGACAGCTGTTTCTAAGGGACGGGGGTCATAAACAGCCATCGCCTTTGGTTCAAAAGAAAAGGTCGTAAAACAGTTCACAGAAAAGATCGCCTTGAGGGGAGTCACGCTCTCCGCTTTTGTAGTTCTTGGGTCAAGACAATATCTTTCTGTGGATTACAATACATGAAAGAAACAGAACACCTTCATGTTGCGTCCCATCCTACTCAGTGGAGCTTTACAAGCCTTCTTCTTGGTAGGCTTTTGTCTTCTCGCCTGGAACTCATTTCAACACAACGTTTTGTGATAACTTAGATACAATTATTCTGACACTCATCAATGTTGGTGTATGTCTGTATAAATAACACTTAAATAAAACATTGCTCGCTGACATTCACTGCACACCGCCGATAAATGACTTGACATTTATAGACACACAAAACCTTTACGCTTGAAAATCAGTGGCACGTACAGTATTCTTTGACAGCAACAAAGCATTTTTTTCTAAGTCTGCACCCTCTGACTGTCTTTT
Organism: Nerophis lumbriciformis; assembly: GCF_033978685.3. Taxonomy (NCBI): domain Eukaryota; kingdom Metazoa; phylum Chordata; class Actinopteri; order Syngnathiformes; family Syngnathidae; genus Nerophis; species Nerophis lumbriciformis. The sequence continues at coordinate 34,069,496 of NC_084566.2, read as the reverse complement.
TAATCATGTTATGTTTCATTGTTGATATAGGGAAAACTTGGAGTGCCTGGATTGCCCGGATACCCCGGAAGGCTAGGTCCCAAAGTAAGTGCAAAATATAATGTAATTAATTACACTGGAAGCCGAAAAGGTCTGAGTCATCTTGAGGTGCAGTAGATATCCAGACCATAGTCAAGAGAATTAATGATGATGACAGCAAATTAACATATTATCGATCATACACATGTTCTCTTGATTGGGTCAGAAGACATCATTCAACCCAAGAAACATTGTTTTGTTTTTGTTATTGTTTTACGATGACATAAACTACTGTTGAACATAAGCAACCAAAAACATTAAAATGTGACATAGCAAGCAAAACACTAATGATATGCATTTAGTTTGTATTAAATGCATTGTTTGACGTAAATATTAAAGTCATAGGGTTACTAGTTAAAGGCCTATAGATCCATAATTCCTCATACACTGCAAAAAGTCAGTGTTCAAAAACCAGAAAAAAATATACAAAAATGAGGGGTATTTTACTTGAACTAAGCAAAATTATCTGCCAATAGAACAAGAAAATTCGACTTGTCAAGACTTTCCAAAACAAGTCAAATGAGCTAACCTCAATGTATAATGAGTACAATACTTACAGGATAAACACTTTGTAGAACTCAACTAAAGACAAGACTAGCACATAATGGGAAAGACTTATTCCTGACTTAAATAAATGCATACTTGCAAATAGTATTCAAAAGTCTTAAAAATAACAGTTATCATGCACTGCAAAAAATCAGTGTTCAAAAACAAGAAAATAAAAATACAAAAATTAGCGGTATTTTATTTGAACTAAGCAAAATTATCTGCCAATAGAACAAGAAAATTCGGCTTGTCAAGACTTTCCAAAACAAGTAAAATTAGCTAACCTCAATGCACCCAAAAATACCTTAAAATAAGTATATTCTCACTAATAACAAGTGCACTTTTCTTAGTAGAAAAAAATTTGACCTTTTTGCTCAATATGTTGAAAAATATTCTTAAATTAAGCAAATGCTAGTGCCATTATCATGACATAATGATATGCGCTCGGCATCATGATTTATTTTTTTATTATTACTTTAAAAAATCAGTTTTATACTTGTGAGTGTTGATGACACAGCTTTGCAACAGTTGATATTCTAGTTTCAAGCATGTTTTACTCAATATAGGTCATCAAATCTCAGCAACAAGCTGTAATATCTTACTGAGATCATTTAGGACCAAAACCCTTAAAACAAGTAAAACACTCCAACATAAAATCTGCTTAGTGAGAAAAATTATATTATCAGACCGAAAATAAGCAAATATCACCCTTATTTGAGATATTTAATCTTACTTGGATTTCAGTTTTTGCAGTGTTGTTAAAGTCCTACAGATCCATAATTCCTCATACACTACAAAAAGTCAGTGTTCAAAAACAAGAAAAAAATATACAAAAATTAGGGGTATTTTTATTTGAACTAAGCAAAATTATCTGCCAATAGAACAAGAAAATTCGGCTTGTTAAGACTTTCCAAAACAAGTAAAATGAGCTAACCTCAATGTATACTGAATACAATACTTACAGGATAAACACTTTGTAGAACTCAACTAAAGACAAGACTAGCACATAATGGGAAATACTTATTCCTGACTACCGCAACACACCGAGGACAAACTTAAATAAATGCATACTTGCAAATAATATTTAAAAGTCTAATAAATAACAAATATCATGCACTGCAAAAAGTCAGTGTTCAAAAACAAGAAAAAAAAAATACAAAAATGAGGGGTATTTTATTTGAACTAAGCAAAATTATCTGCCAATAGAACAAGGAAATTCGGCTTGTCAAGACTTTTCAAAACAAGTAAAATTAGCTAACCTCAATGAACCCAAAAATACCTTAGAATAAGTATATTCTCACTAATTACAAGTGCACTTTTCTTGGTAGAAAAAAAGAGACCTTTTTGCTCAATATGTTGAAAATATTCTTAAATTAAGTAAATACTCGTGCCATTATCTTGACATATTGATATGCGCTCGGCATAATTATATATTTTTTTCATGCTTGAAGTAAGAAATTACTACCTTAAAAAAGCAGTTTTATACTTGTGAGTGTTGATGACACAGTTTTGCATCAGTTGATATTCTAGTTTCAAGCATGTTTTACTCAATGTAGGTCATCAAATCTCAGCAACAAGCTGTAATATCTTACGGAGATCATTTAGGACCAAAACCCTTAAAACAAGTAAAACACTCTAACATAAAATCTGCTTAGTGAGAAGAATTATCTTATCAGACCGAAAATAAGCAAATATCACCCTTATTTGAGATATTTAATCTTACTTAGATTTCAGTTTTTGCAGTGTAGTTAAAGTCCTACAGATCCATAATTCCTCATACACTGCAAAAAGTCAGTGTTCAAAAACAAGAAAAAAAAAAAAAAAAAAAATAGGGGTATTTTATTTGAACTAAGCAAAATTATCTGCCAATAGAACAAGAAAATTCGGCTTGTCAAGACTTTCCAAAACAAGTAAAATGAGCTAACCTCAATGCATAATGAGTGCAATACTTACAGGATAAACACTTTGTAGAACTCAACTAAAGACAAGACTAGCACATAATGGGAAAGACTTATTCCTGACTTAAATAAATGCATACTTGCAAATAATATTCAAAAGTCTAAAAAATAACAGTTATCATGCACTGCAAAAAGTCAGTGTTCAAAAACAAGAAGAAAAAAAATACAAAAATTAGGGGTATTTTATTTGAACTAAGCAAAATTATCTGCCAATAGAACAAGAAAATTCGGCTTGTCAAGACTTTCTGAAACAAGTAAAATTAGCTAACCTCAATGCACCCAAAAATACCTTAAAATAAGTATATTCTCACTAATAACAAGTGCACTTTTCTTAGTATAAAAAAAATATACCTTTTTGCTCAATATGTTGAAAAATATTCTTAAATTAAGCAAATGCTAGTGCCATTATCTTGACATATTGATATGCGCTCGGCATAATTATAAATTTTTTTCATGCTTGAAGTAAGAAATTATTACCTTAAAAAAGCAGTTTTATACTTGTGAGTGTTGATGACACAGTTTTGCATCAGTTGATATTCTAGTTTCAAGCATGTTTTACTCAATATAGGTCATCAAATCTCAGCAACAAGCTGTAATATCTTACTGAGACCATTTAGGACTAAAACCCTTAAAACAAGTAAAACACTGTAACATAAAATCTGCTTAGTGAGAAGAATTATCTTATCAGACCGAAAATAAGCAAATATCACCCTTATTTGAGATATTTAATCTTACTTGAATTTCAGTTTTTGCAGTGTAGAGCTCACAAAACAGCAGCTTGTACATATTTGTAAGTGAGAATGAAACTTTCCTCTTTTAGTGCATAAAAAGGATGCACTCATCGATCAATGAAGGGACCAAAAAATGAAAAACCTAAGTCACATGGATGACAGGCTAACCGTGTTGTGCAGACAGTTGCTATATTAACTTACCACATAAGTGAAACAACAAATAAATCCCTGGAGGGTACTCCATGACACAAATGTTTGTATACCCTTTTTTTTATTATTATTTCTCCCCTCTTGTTCTTTTATCGTTTCTACCCCTCTCCTCTTATGTGTTCTCTGTGTTTGCCTTGCAGGGCTCCAATGGCTTCCCAGGTTTCCCAGGCTCCAACGGCGAGAAAGGCACCAGGGTGAGCGGCAAACATTAATTAAAGTATTTTGTGTATAACGGACTCCTTTTGTAGCAAGACACTGAACTTTTCCCTGGAGCAAAATATAGAACAGAAAGCCAACAACAACAAAAAATTAAATAAAAATCTGATACGATGCCATTTGAGACGTGCTTGATTATGTTTAATGGGATTGTGCTTGTTCAATTTAAATGGCTTTCCAATGCACAGTGTGGGTCAGATCTGCGTGAAACTTTGATGTTAATAAGGGCTTAGTGGCCACATGCGTGGACAGCACCCTTTAGCTCTTATTTCCAAAATTGTGTACACTACTGAATTGGGGTCTCATGGCCACTTATGTGGACACTTGTACTGCCATCTGGTGGTGTCAGAAGAGTATAACATACAATGGAATTTGGAAAAAAAAAAAGTGTAAAAATAAGAATTAAACATGAAGTACACATTTGTGTACTTATGGACTAAGTACATCATATCAAAAGATGATTCTTAGTTTTTATACTAATTAGAGTCCAATAAGCCCAAATAGCAAAGAGAAACAAAAAAAGCATGTAAACAAACAGCTTGGGCCTTAAGAGGTTTTTAAAGCACCTCACCTTTCTTCTACATTCCGAATCTTGTTTAAAACATACAATATTGTTATTGTTTTCATCTGGGAAAAATACATCGTAATGTAGCGCAGGTGTATTATTAATTTAGTTACTGAAGAACTATTCTGTAGCTCTGTTAGAATAATGGCTGTCAAATGATTACATTTTCAGTTTAATTATTAGCATTTCGATTAATTATCAATTAAATTAAATGATTAACTCTGTATTTTTGTCTAATTTAGTTTTTTTAGTTGTTTTTTTGTTACATTTAAATATTGTGGAAGACTCTATGTGCGGGTTCCCCTGGGACTGACAGAATCCTCGTGAGCCCAAGTCCAGGGTTCAACAAGTTTTTTATTTTTATTTTTATTTTTACGTTGTGCAATGTTCTTAGTCCGTCTCGCTCGCGGCCACCTGTGTGTGTCTGCTCCTCCCCCCCCCCCTCATGGCCTCGGACGCAAAGGAGACAGGGGATTAGATAACCTGCCCACCTTTCCCAGCTGGGCAATCTACTCACCTGTAAGCTGGGCTTCGAAGCCGGACCATACACACGCCCCCCTCCACAGCATGAGGAGGTTGAGGTGGGCGTGGTTGGGGTTGGCGGGGTTGAGGTGGGCGGTTGTAGGTAGCAGGGGGTGTATATTGTAGCGTCCCGGAAGAGTTAGTGCTGCAAGGGATTCTGGGTATTTGTTCTGTTGTGTTTATGTTGTGTTACGATGCGGATGTTCTCCCGAAATGTGTTTGTCATTCTTGTTTGGTGTGGGTTCACAGTGTGGCGCATATTTGTAACAGTGTTAAAGTTGTTTATACGGCCACCCTCAGTGTGACCTGTATGGCTGTTGACCAATTTTGACTTGCATTCACTTGTGTGTGTGAAAAAACGTAGATATTATGTGATTGGGCCGGCACGCAAAGGCAGTGCCTTTAAGGTTTATTGGCGCTCTGTACTTCTCCCTACGTCCGTGTACACAGCGGCGTATTAAAGAGTCATACATTTTACTTTTTGAAACCGATACCGATAATTTCCGATATCACATTTATCGACCGATAATATCGGCAGTCCGATGTTATCGGACATTTCTAGTCACATGTTTTTTTCTTAAAGTGACACACACGTCGATGTATCGAAGGGACACTGTGTCACTCTTTGTGTTTCATAATGCATCAATTATTTTGTATCCTTTGACCCATCACTAAGTACAACCATGTATTTTCTGTAAATCCTTCTTACACTTAAAACCCCTAAATCAATCCCTTTTTCTGTCGTTCTTTTCCCTTTCTTTCTCTCTCAGGGAATCGCTGGCAAATCTGGACCTCGAGGGCAACGCGGCCCGACGGTAAGGCAGTTCCGCTCGTCTGAAGCTCTACGCATGAATCATTTATGGCGCTCAAATAATCCTAAATTCTCAGCGTGTGAGATTTTGTTTCTTGTATTTTTGGGAAGGGACAAATGTTGCAGCCGAGTCTTAAACATTACACTTGCTTTTCGTTTCTCTATGTTAAAATTTGACCAATGTCTCGACAATAAGCTGATTATGTGCAAATTGTGTGTAGGGTCCACGTGGAGGACGTGGTGCCAGAGGACCAACTGGAAAACCAGGAGCAAAGGTGAACTAATCGATCAATCAATGTTTATTTATATAGCCCTAAATCACAAGTGTCTCAAAGGGCTGCACAAGCCACAACGACATCCTCGGTTCAGATCCCACATCAGGGCAAGGAAAAACTCAACCCAGTGGGATGACAATGAGAAACCTTGGAGCGACCGGTGCAATGGATGTCAAGTGGATCTAGCATAATATTGTGAAAGTCCAGTCCATAGTGGATCTAACATAATAGTGAGAGTCCAGTCCATAGTGGATCTAACATAATAGTGTGAGAGTCCAGTCCATAGTGGATCTGACATAATAGTGAGAGTCCAGTCCATAGTGGATCTAACATAATAGTGAGAGTCCAGTCCATAGTGGATCTAACATAATGGTGTGAGAGTCCAGTCCATAGTGGATCTAACATAATAGTGTGAGAGTCCAGTCCATAGTGGATCTAACATAATAGTGTGAGAGTCCAGTCCATAGTGGATCTAAAATAATAATGAGAGTCCAGTCCATAGTGGATCTGACATAATAGTAAGAGTCCAGTCCATAGTGGATCTAACATAATAGTGAGAGTCCAGTCCGTAGTGGATCTAACATAATAGTGAGAGTCCAGTCCATAGTGGATCTAACATAATAGTGTGAGAGTCCAGTCCATAGTGGATCTAACATTATAGTGTGACAGTCCAGTCCATAGTGGATCTAACATAATAGTGAGAGTCCAGTCCATAGTGGATCTAACATAATAGTGTGAGAGTCCAGTCCATAGTGGATCTAACATAATAGTGTGAGAGTCCAGTCCATAGTGGATCTAAGATAATAATGAGAGTCCAGTCCATAGTGGATTTAACATAATATTGTGAAAGTCCAGTCCATAGTGGATCTAACATAATATTGTGAGAGTCTAGTCCATAGTGGATCTAACATAATAGTGTGAGAGTCCAGTCCATAGTGGATCTAACATAATAGTGTCAGAGTCCAGTCCATAGTGGATCTAACATAATAGTGAGAGTCCAGTCCGTAGTGGATCTAACATAATAGTGAGAGTCCAGTCCATAGTGGATCTAACATAATAGTGTGAGAGTCCAGTCCATAGTGGATCTAACATTATAGTGTGACAGTCCAGTCCATAGTGGATCTAACATAATAGTGAGAGTCCAGTCCATAGTGGATCTAACATAATAGTGTGAGAGTCCAGTCCATAGTGGATCTAACATAATAGTGTGAGAGTCCAGTCCATAGTGGATCTAAGATAATAATGAGAGTCCAGTCCATAGTGGATTTAACATAATATTGTGAAAGTCCAGTCCATAGTGGATCTAACATAATATTGTGAGAGTCTAGTCCATAGTGGATCTAACATAATAGTGTGAGAGTCCAGTCCATAGTGGATCTAACATAATAGTGTCAGAGTCCAGTCCATAGTGGATCTAACATAATAGTGAGAGTCCAGTCCATAGTGGATCTAACATAATAGTGTGAGAGTCCAGTCCATAGTGGATCTAACATAATAGTGTGAGAGTCCAGTCCATAGTGGATCTAAGATAATAATGAGAGTCCAGTCCATAGTGGATTTAACATAATATTGTGAAAGTCCAGTCCATAGTGGATCTAACATAATATTGTGAAAGTCCAGTCCATAGTGGATCTAACATAATAGTGAGAGTCCAGTCCATAGTGGATCTAACATAATAGTGAGAGTCCAGTCCATAGTGGATCTAACATAATAGTGAGAGTCCAGTCCATAGTAGATCTAACATAATAGTGAGAGTCCAGTCCATAGTGGATCTAACATAATAGTGTGAGAGTCCAGTCCATAGTGGATCTAACATAATAGTGAGAGTCCAGTCCATAGTGGATCTAACATAATAGTGAGAGTCCAGTCCATAGCGGATCTAACATAATAGTGTGAGAGTCCAGTCCATAGTGGATCTAACATAATAGTGTGAGAGTCCAGTCCATAGTGGATCTAACATAATAGTGTGAGAGTCCAGTTCATAGTGGATCCAACATAAAAATGAGAGTCCAGTCCATAATGGATCTAACACAATAGTGAGAGTCCAGTCCATAGTAGATCTAACATAATAGTGAGAGTCCAGTCCATAGTGGATCTAACATAATAGTGTGAGAGTCCAGTCCATAGTGGATCTAGCATAATATTGTGAAAGTCCAGTCCATGGTGGATCTAACATAATATTGTGAGAGTCCAGTCCATAGTGGATCTAACATAATAGTGAGAGTCCAGTCCATAGTGGATCTAACATAATAGTGAGAGTCCAGTCCATAGTGGGGCCAGCAGGAGACCATCCCGAGCGGAGACAGGTCAACAACGCAGAGATGTCCTCAACCGATGCACAGGCGAGCGGTCCACCCCGGGTCCCGACTCTGGACAGCCAGCACTTCATCCGTGGCTACCAAACCTATACCCCCCCCTCTACCTCGCAGAAAAGAAAAGAAACGGCAGATCAACTGGTCTAAAAGGGGGGTCTATTTAAAGGCTAGAGTATACAAATGAGTTTTAAGATGGGACTTAAATGCAGAGTACTGGAGCCCGAATAGAAAACGCTCTATAGCCCGCAGACTTTATTTTGGGCTCTGGGAATCACTAATAAGCCGGAGTTCTTTGAACGCAGATTTCTTGTGATGAATTTTTTGAATCGATGTCCATGTACAGTAAAGTAAACATACAGTAAATGTTACTTTATATGCAATAAGGCACTATAAGCGTCATGTTACGTTACAATACAAATAACTCAAGTGGAAAGTTGACTGGGTTTTTCTCCCATCAGGGCACCTCAGGCAATGATGGACCCGCCGGACCACCCGGAGAGCGGGTTAGTGTTACACTTTGTGTTGATCATCTTGGACTACAGAAGACAATAGCTTTTGTTTGCTATTAAAACTGTTGTTGTTTTTTTTACCTTACTAAAGGGTCCTCAAGGACCACAAGGACCTGTCGGGTTCCCTGGACCAAAGGGACCTAATGTAAGTCAATAAAGCACCCTTATGGTTAACTTCAGTATTTGTCATGATTTAAAAAGTCTTGTTTTGATTGGCTGTTCTTCTATCACTTGACACCCGCAGGGACCACCAGGTAAAGATGGACTGCCGGGTCATCCCGGACAAAGAGGAGAGACGGTCAGTGGCACTTTTTTGACCCAAACGCATAACCTGTTTTTTGGTCTTAAACATCATGAGCATGCTCTCACACACACACAGAAATAGCATGGAAGTTTCCATGTTTAAGCAAACGATCTAAACACCACACTGCAAAAAGTCAGTGTTCAAAAACAAGAGAAAAAAATACAAAAATGAGGGGTATTTTATTTGAACTAAGCAAAATTATCTGCCAATGGAACAAGAAAATTTGGCTTGTCAAGACTTTCCAAAACAAGTCAAATTAGCTAACCTCAATGAACCCAAAAATACCTTCAAATAAGTATATTCTCACTAATAACAAGTGCACTTTTCTTAGTAGAAAACAAAGAGACCTTTTTTGCTCAATATGTTGAAAAATATTCTTAAACTAAGTAAATGCTAGTGCGATTATCTTGACATAATGATATGTGCTCGGCATGACATTTCTTGAAACCAGCAAACTTATACTAAAAACTCATTTATTGTTGTTAATGGAAAGGCAACAAAACAACCGCTTGTTACTCTCGGGGTCTCGTAGCCGCTCAGGCAAATCATATGGTCTAAAAAATTTTCCATCGATAACATGACATCAACATCTCAATCAATCAATCAATCAATGTTTATTTATATAGCCCTAAATCACAAGTGTCTCAAAGGGCTGCACAAGCCACAATGACATCCTCGGTACAAAGCCCACATAAGGGCAAGGAAAAACTCACCCCAGTGGGACGTCGATGTGAATGACTATGAGAAACCTTGGAGAGGACCACATATGTGGGTAACCCCCCCCCCCCCCCCCCCTCTAGGGGAGACTGAATGCAATGGATGTCGAGTGGGTCTGACATAATATTGTGAGAGTCCAGTCCATAGTGGATCCAACATAATAGTAAGAGTCCAGTCCATAGTGGGGCCAGCAGGAAACCATCCCGAGTGGAGACGAGTCAGCAGCGCAGAGATGTTCCCAACCGATGCACAGGCGAGCGGTCCACCCCGGGTCCCGACTCTGGACAGCCAGCACTTCATCCATGGCCACCGGACCTGTGTCCCCCCCCCCAGCCCCCCTCCACAAGGGAGAGGGGAGCAGAGGAGAAAAGAAAAGAAACGGCAGATCAACTGGTCTAAAAGGGGGGTCTATTTAAAGGCTAGAGTATACAAATTAGTTTTAAGATGCTTCTACTGAGGTAGCATCTCTAATTGTTACCGGGAGGGCATTCCATAGTACTGGAGCCCGAATAGAAAACGCTCTATAGCCCGCAGACCCAAGTTAATTGGGCATACATGCACGCACCCGCCCATCCCCCAATCAACGCCTTCACCACTGCTTAATTCTTCCGGGGTTGTGGATGGCTGAGTAGCGCTTTATAGCGGCAGCCGGCATCCAGGGCCCAAAAATCCCCCCACCCCTCTGTTGCGAGTTGTTGTGATTACATGTATCATGTTTATGTGTGCCATGCTACGTGAGGTTTTTTCCTCGGACTCAGTCTGGACCACTCCTGAGGGTCCAGCCTTAGACTGGTGTTTTTTTTACTCTTCCCCCTTTCCCAATGTCACCTTTTTCCCACCTTTTTTAAGGCGCGCCGTAAGTGGCTGAGCCGTCGGCGGTCTCGTCTTGTCCCCTTTTAACGTATGTCTGCTCTTAGTGGGACTGTGCCGAAAATGAAAATGAAATTTCAGTTCTTATGTGTCTTGTACATGTTAAAGAATGGACAACAATAAAGCATCTTGCTCTTTCAGTCAATTAGTGCGCATATATACAGCCCGGCCCCCGGACAAAAATGTTTTAATTGTAATTTTGAGGAATTTATCTGAATGTGCATGAACTATTTCTGTTCAAAATTGTTTGAAATATAAAATGTTAAATGTTTAAATATTAACTGTCAGTTTACTGTACTGTGCCAACTGTATTACTATATGAGTAATTTTTTTTTCTATTGTTTTATTGAAAATAAAACAGTTGTTTTAATTATGAGACACAATTGTGTCAAAATCATGATTTTTTTTTTTCATGCTTGAAATAAGAAATTATTACTTTAAAGAAGTTTTTTTATACTTGTGAGTGTTGATGACACAGCTTTGCAACAGTTGATATTCTAGTTTCAAGCATGTTTTACTCAATATAGGTCATCAAATCTCAGCAACAAGCTGTAATATCTTACTGAGATCATTGAGGACCAAAACCCTTAAAACAAGTAAAACACTCTAACATACAATCTGCTTAGTGAGAAGAATTATCTTATCAGACAGAAAATAAGCAAATATCACCCTTATTTGAGATATTTAATCTGACTTAGATTTCAGTTTTTGCAGTGCACATCAGATTATTTATGTTTAATAGGGCAGTGTTTTTCAATCACTGTGCCGTGAGATTTAGTCTGGTGTGCCGTAGACAATTATCTAATTTCGCCTATTTGGGTTAAAAATATTTTTTGCAAACCAGTAATTATAATCTGCAAATTATGTGTTGTTGTTGAGTGTCGGTGCTGTCTAGAGCTCGGCAGAGTAACCGTGTAATACCCTTCCATATCAGTAGGTGGCAGCCGGTAGCTAATTGCTTTTTAGATGTCGGAAACAGCGGGAGGCAGTGTGAAGGTAAAAAGGTATCAATGCTTAAACCAAGCATAAACAAAAAGTGAGTGCCCCTAAGAAAAGGCATTGAAGCTTAGGGAAGGCTATGCAGAACGAAACTAAAACTGAACTGGCTACAAAGTAAACAAAAACAGAATGCTGGACGACAGCAAAGACTTACTGTGGAGCAAAGACTTACTGTGGAGCAAAGACGGCGTCCACAAAGTACATCCGAACATGAGATGACAATCAACAATGTCCCCACAAAGAAGGATATAAACAACTGAAATATTCTTGACTGCTAAAACAAAGTAGATGCGGGAAATATCGCTCAAAGGAAGACATGAAAACTGCTACAGGAAAATACCAAAAAAAGACAAAAAGCCACCAAAATAAGAGTACAAGACTAGAACTAAAGCACTTCACACAGGAAAACAGCAAAAAAGTCTAAATAAGTCACGGTGTAATGTGACAGGTCGTGATAGTACACCTACTTTGAGACAAGAGCTATATTGATGCATGCTTGGTTATGGTTTAAAGTCATATCCAACAATTGCGAAAACAACTTTTTACTGTCAAATGAGTTTCGTTTTTTAATGATTTCTGCTGGTGGTGTGCCTCCGGATATTTTCAACGCAACAAAGGTGCCTTGGCTCAAAAAAGGTTGAAAAACACTGAAATAGGGGACAGATGTATGAGATAGCATGTGAAGATATCTGCTTTTTTGTTGTAAACATGACACATTTGAAGGCAATGTGTCGTTTTGCCTTTCAGGGCTTCCAAGGAAAAACTGGACCACCCGGACCTGGAGGCGTGGTTGGACCTCAGGTAGGTTTCCGCGAGGAATCTCGATTAACGGTGCATGCACAGGAAATGACAACGGGGGACAACAGGTTCACTTGTTGTTGCTTGCAGGGTCCAACTGGAGAGACCGGACCCAGTGGTGAGCGAGGACACCCCGGTTCCCCAGGCCCACCTGGAGAGCAAGGTTTGCCAGGAGCTGCTGGAAAAGAGGGCGGAAAGGTAAACAAGCAGTTCTTAGAGGCTATTCATGCCATGAAAGTTAAAAGACGACAACAGTATTTTGTATAATTTCTTAGTTACAGCATATTTCAGAAATCAGTATTTGTTTACCATCAGTAGTTAGTTAGAGCTTAGTGTTTCCAAGGTTTGCTGCCCTAAAGCATGGTGCAACGACTACGCATTTATACATCTGAAGTCACTTAATAGATGTTGTTTCTTCTACTCTTGCATTGCAGGGAGATCCAGGTCCTCATGGTACCGGAGGCAAGCCAGGTCCTGCAGGTCTGAGGGGCTTCCAGGGGACAAGAGGTCTTCCAGGCGCAATGGTAAACATGCAGCACATTGTTTAACACACCCATCTCTCTCTCTCTGAACCTTGAATCTCTGCCTAAGTGCCGTTAAAACAATGAAAGAGGGCAGATATCAGCCTCCTTATAGTGTAAACAGAAAATAATTATTATTGATGCACTTATCTAAAGTCACAGGTGTCTTAGGAGAATGCAGAGTGACAAAGGCAAATATCTTATTTTGCAATTACACTGCAAAAAGTCTGTTCAAAAACACAAAAAAAACCAAAAAAAAATGTAGGGGTATTTTATTTGAACTAAGCAAAATTATCTGCCAATAGAACAAGAAAATTTGGCTTGTCAAGACTTTCCAAAACAAGTAATGTTAGCTAACTTCGATGAACGCAAAATACCTTAAAATAAGTAAATTCTCACTAATAACAAGTGCACTTTTCTTGGTAGAAACATTTTTTTTTTGCTCAATATGTTGAAAAATATTCTTAAATGAAGTAAATGCTAGTGCCATTATCTTGACATAATGATATGCGCTCGGCATTACATTTCTTGAAACCAGCAAACTTATACTAAAAACTAGTTTATTGTTCTCAATGGAAAGGCAACAAGGCAACCGCTTGTTACTCTCGGGGTCTCCTAGCCCAGGGGTCGGCTCTAGTCTTCAGCGCCGCCCTAGTGGCTCTCTGGAGCTTTTTCAAAAATGTATGAAAAATGGAAAAAGATGAGGGGAAAAATATATATTTTTTGTTTTAATATGGTTTCTGTAGGAGGACAAACATGACACAAACCTCCCTAAATGTTATAAAGCACACTGTTTATATTAAACATGCTTCACTGATTCGAGTATTTGGCGAGCGCCGTTTTGTCCTACTAATTTTGGCGGTCCTTGAACTCACCATAGTTTGTTTACATGTATAACCTTCTCCGACTTTCTAGGACGTGTTTTATGCCACATCTTTTTCTGTCTCATTTTGTCCACCAAGCTTTAAACGTTGTGCATGAATCCACAAAGGTGAGTTTTGTTGATGCTATTGACTTGTGTGGAGTGCTAATCAGGCATATTTGGTCACTGCATGACTGCAAGCTAATCGATGCTAACATGCTATGTAGGCTAGCTATATGTACATATTGCATCATTATGCCTCATTTGTAGGTATAATTGAGCTCATTTAGTTTCCTTTAAGTCATCTTAATTCAATTTATATCTCATGACACACTATCTGTATGTAATATGGCTTTTAATATTTTGCGGCTCCAGACAGATGTGTTTTTGTATTTTTGGTCCAATATGGCTCTTTCAACATTTTGGGTTGCCGACCCCTGTCCTAGCCGCTCAGGCAAATCATATGGTCTAAAAAAGCATTTTTCCATCGATAACATGACATCATCGCGTCAAGTGCGTGCTCTTTCAGTCAATTAGTGCGCATATATACACCCCGGCCCCCGGCCAAAAAAATTTTAATTGTAATTTTGAAGAATTCCTCTGAATGTGCATGAACTATTTCTCTTCAAAATTGTTAGAAATGTCACATGTTAAATGTTTAAATATTAACTCAGTTTACTGTACTGTGCCATGAGTACGTATGTTCTCTTGTTTCATTGAAAATAAAACAGCAAAGTCCATTTGGCTGTCATCTGTTTTAATTATGAGTCAAAGTCATGATTTTTTTTTTCATGATTGAAATATGAAATTATTACTTTAAAAAAGTAGTTTTATACTTGTGAGTGTTGATGACACGGCTTTGCAACAATTGATGTTCTAGTTTCAAGCATGTTTTACTCAATTTATACAATCTCAGCAACAAGCTGTAATATCTCACTGAGATCATTTAGGAGCAAAACCCTTAAAACAAGTAAAACACTAACATAAAATCTGCTTAGTGAGAAGAATTATCTTATCAGACAGAAAATAAGCAAATATCACCCTTATTTGAGATATTTAATCTTATTTAGATTTCAATTTTGCAGTTTTCTTGACGCGTTGTTAGCTGCTGAATCAAACCCAGACTTTGAGAGTGTGTGATCAGAAAGAGCTGAAGGTGACACACACACACACAAAAAAAACCTCCTTGAGGACCAGCTTATGGCCGGAGTTCATTTCGGGCCGGACCAATAAAGTGTGAAGCACTAAACTGACCACCTTGGGTGTTTTATAGCTTTTGTGCAGGAGGATAACTACCCTGCGCACACTCCAATCTGATATGCACATTTTTAAACTATGTTAATGAAGAAACTCTCACATAATGAGCATTGCCTTGTCGGACACGTGTTCTGTCATATTAACTCCCAGTTTAAAGTCGAGGCACAGCAGCAATATATGATCCAATAAATATTTTTTTAATTCTCAGGGAAGCCTGCTGGCACTGTTGAAAGTCCCTTAAATGAGTTACGGTAATGAAAGGCTTTATTGTATCTGGTGAATTGCCTTTTCCATATGCGGCCCTCCGAGAAACGGTGCAGTGATTCAGCACAGTTGATTTCCTCATAGAGCTGAGAACTCAAACACATCACAGTGATGTAGAGACGGATGGGCTCTGACTGATACTGCAGGCTCGCAAAACTTCTCATTATTTTTCCGCATTCCTGTTTTTTGCATTTGTTTGAAGATTGAATGTGTTCTGTTGCATGAATAATGTACACACCCACCGGACACGTCTTTCGGTAATCTGATTAGATCCAATACAAGAGTCTGTATCAAAAACAAGATTAATTCTTGGAATGGAAATGTACTAATATTGTCAGACCTAGAAAAATATATACCGTATTTTTCGGAGTATAAGGCGACCCGTAAAAGATGGGAAAAAGGTAAAACGCTGGGGAAGGATGAGTAAAAAAATTAAATCTAGACTAGTCTGGAGTGGGAAAAAAACCTCCATAGCAAAGCACATATACATATTACAACGTACATCTCGATATCTAGCAACAGAGGGGAGGGCGAGGTCATGATGGTAGGCCGCAGCTCTCAGGCGCTGACCATCCATTCATCACCCCTATGGGATTTGCGTCGCATAGGGGACTTAGGGAATCCCTAAGTGATTTTTAAGCTTCTTTAGTGTTCCTTAGGATGACATTTTCATACAGCATGATTATAAAACATTATTACCTTAAAGTATGATTCACATTCAGAATTTTCCATCCTTCTACCGTATTTTTCGGACTATAAGTCGCTCCGGAGTATAAGTCGCACCGGCCGAAAATGCATAATAAAGAAGGAAAAAAACATATATAAGTCGCACTGGAGTATAAGTCGCATTTTTGGGGGAAATTTAATGTTTGTGCATGTGTGTGTGTGTGTATTTTCTGGCAATGATTACTTAATGGGGACATCGCTCTGTTTACACAGTCACCTTTAGGGGACCTCTGACGGTATGGGGACAAAAAAATAGGTCCCCTAAAGGGAAACCTTTTTAAATGATAATCAGATCCATTCGGAAGATGCCTAATAGATGGTAGATGTTAGGTCTTTATTGTCATTGGTACAACGAAACTTTGTTATCAGCACAAACCTGGTCAAGATTAGACAAACAAACAGTGTACAGGGTTACAGAACAGGAACGCTGATGGGTCACCACAAGGCGCCCCGTAAAAGATGGGAAAAAGGTAAAACGCTGGGGAAGGATGAGTAAAAAAATTAAATCTAGACTAGTCTGGAGTGGGAAAAAAACCTCCATAGCAAAGCACATATGCATATTACAACGTACATCTCGATATCTAGCAACAGAGGGGAGGGCGAGGTCATGATGGTTGGCCGCAGCTCTCAGGCGCTGATCATCCATTCATTACCCCTATGGGATTTGCGTCCCATAGGGGACTTAGGGAATCCCTAAGTGATTTTTAAGCTTCTTTAGTGTTCCTTAGGATGACATTTTCATACAGCATGATTATAAAACATTATTACCTTAAAGTATGATTCACATTCAGAATTTTCCATCCTTCTACCGTATTTTTCGGAGTATAAGTCGCTCCGGAGTATAAGTCGCACCGGCCGAAAATACATAATAAAGAAGGAAAAAAACATATATAAGTCGCACTGGAGTATAAGTCGCATTTTTGGTGGAAATGTATTTGATAAAACCCAACACCAATAATAGACATTTGAAAAGCAATTTAAAATAAATAAAGAATAGTGAACAACAGGCTGAATAAGTGTACGTTATATGAGGCATAAATAACCAACTGAGAACGTGCCTGGTATGTTAACGTACCATATTATGGTAAGAGTCATTCAAATAACTATAACATATAGAACATGCTATACGTTTACCAAACAATCTGTCACTCCTAATCGCTAAATCCCATGAAATCTTATAAGTCTAGTCTCTTACGTGAATGAGATAAATAATATTATTTGATATTGTACGGTAATGTGTTAATAATTTCACACATAAGTCGCTCCTGAGTATAAGTCGCACCCCCGGCCAAACTATGAAAAAAACTGCAACTTATAGTCCGAAAAATACGGTAGCTTGCTAAGATAGAGAGTAATTATTCACAAGTTTTTGTTTGATAATTTCCATATATAAAAAACCTAACGTTGGAACGACATGCTTTTTGACGATGTTTAATCAATGTTGCATTCTGACGTTGTTTTGACCATTGAATTTTGGTCATTTTACAACAGAAATACAATGTTGAAAAAACATGCTTTTTGACAACGTTTATTCAATTTCAGGTTGTGACGTTGATTTGACTTTTGAAATGTGGTAATTTCCCAACAGACAACATGGATCCAACGTTAGACACCCACGTTTAATTTACAAATGCAACTATTTTGCAACATTGTTTCAAAGTCAGTTTAAAAAGAAATGTATGTATAATCAATGTTGTATCAATGTCTTGTGCCTGCCGGGAATGCCTTAGGCTTAGTGGGTCCCTGCTTTATTTTAGTTCATAGTAGCAGTAAAGAATAGAAAAATTCTCTTAGTATGATGGTATCAGCATCATTTTATAGTTTTTTTTGCGATTAATCATAAACCAAAGAGCTAAAAACTGCCTGTTTCTAGACATTTTCCAACTGCACAAACCTACTCATCTTTGTTGCAATGGATACACTTGCAATAACAAAAGCGGGAACTGTACCATGAGGCACTATTTCTAGTCCTAAAATGAGTGTTTATCATTGGAGAGAATTCTAGTACCCCGCAATATGTGTGCTCTGGTGCAACATTTCATGTCTCATCTTGCGAGATTAAATCCACAAAAAACAATCTGTTGGTTTTCCTAATTTTATCTCAGTTAATTGTAGTTGTATACTAAAAAATACTATTATGTTTGGTGTCAGAAGGGGGATCCAAATTGGAGTGGAGGGGGCATAGGTTTGGTCCCTCTTCTGTTACTTTGATTCATCTTGCCAGCTACGATCACTGGTTCTCTTTGAATCACCCATTCACACTGCAAAAAGTCAGTGTTCAAAAACAAGAAAAAAAATACAAAAATGAGGGGTATTTTATTTGAACTAAGCAAAATTATCTGCCAATAGAACAAGAAAATTCGGCTTGTCAAAACTTTCCAAAACAAGTAAAATTAACTAACCTCAATGAACCCTAAAATACCTTAAAATAAGTATAATCTTACTAATAACAAGTGCACTTTTCTTGGTAGAAAAAAAAACCTTTTTGCTCAATATGTTGAAAAATATTCTTAAATTAAGTAAATGCTAGTGCCATTATCTTGACATAATGATTATTTTTTTTCATGCTTGAAATAAGAAATGATTACTTTAAAAAAGTAGTTTTATACTTGTGAGTGTTGATGACACAGCTTTGCAACAGTTGATATTCTAGTTTCAAGCATGTTTTACTCAATATAGGTCATCAAATCTCAGCTACAAACTGTAATATCTTACTGAGATCATTTAGGACCAAAACCCTTAAAACAAGTAAAACACTAACATAAAATCTGCTTAGTGAGAAGAATTATTTTATCAGACAGAAAATAAGCAAATATCACCCTTATTTGAGATATTTAATCTTACTTAAATTTCAGTTTTTGCAGTGTTTCATTAATTAGGATTGGCATTTTATTACTATTTCATTATTGTTTTCTACACTGTCAGATTTAAAACAAAAAGTCACACTTGAGGTCCTAAGGCAAAATACGGTCATGTTTGCCAAACCTACAAAAATATTATTTCTTTAAACCAGGCCCAAATTTAGAGAGAAAAAAATGTGTCTGGGGGCCGGTATATCTCTTTTTAGGAACACCAATACAAAACCTCACAATAATGTCTGAATGCTAAAAACGTTATGACAGACCGCCTTAAAAAACGGAATGGAATTTAATTTTTTTTTACTGAATGAGACACCGAGACTGTACATGAAAATAACGAATGTGGGATTTACAATATTAACTATGAACGATAAAACACTGAATATTGACAACATGTGAACATTGCACCCCATCTGCTTAGTGAGAAGAATGATCTTATCAGACAGAAAATAAGCAAATACCACCCTTATTTGAGATATTCAATCTTACTTAGATTTCAGTTGTTGCAGTGCACACACTGCAAAAAGTCAGTGTTCAAAAACAAGAAAAAAACTAAAAAAAATTAGGGGTATTTTACTTGAATTAAGCAAAATTATCTGCCAATAGAACAAGAAAATTTGGCTTGTCAAGACTTTCCGAAACAAGTAAAATTAGCTAACCTCAATGAACCCAAAAATACCTTAAAATAAGTATATTCTCACTAATAACAAGTGCACTTTTCTTGGTAGAAAAAAAAGAGACCTTTTTGCTCAATATGTTGAAAAATATTCTTAAATGAAGTAAATGCTAGTGCCATTATCTTGACATAATGATATGCGCTCGGCATTACATTTCTTGAAACCAGCAAACTTATACTAAAAACTAATTTATTGTTCTTAATTGAAAGGCAACAAGGCAACCGCTTGTTACTCTCTGGGTCTCCTAGCCGCTCAGGCAAATCATATTGTCTAAAAATGCATTTTTCCATCGATAACATGACATCATCATCCAAGTGCGTGCACTTTCAGTCAATTAGTGTGCATTTATACAGCCCGGCCCCCGGTCAAAACCCTTAAAACAAGTAAAACACTGTAACATAAAATATGCTTAGTGAGAAGAATTATCTTATCAGACAGAAAATAAGCAAATATCACCATTATTTGAGATCTTATCAGACAGAAAATAAGCAAATATCACCCTTATTTGAGATATTCAATCTTACTTAGATTTCAGTTTTTGCAGTGCTCATCTGACGCCATCATCTCTTCTGCTTTCAGGGTCCAGGTGGCTTAAAGGGAGGAGAAGGACCCCAGGGTCCCCCCGGCCCCATTGTAAGTCATTTATTTGCACAATTACTCAGTAAAAAAAATACCTACAGGGCAACTTTCTGAATGCTGTTTGATTGATTTTTTTTTCGTTTTGTAGGGGAAGCCTTTAACTCATTTCTAATTATTATCACTAAAGGACATCCTAGTCGAGCTGAATTCATGAATAATGAGGCAGGCTCGATTGTACACACTTGAGAAAAGCATAAAGCACCACTAATGATGGAGTAATCTATAAATAAATGGGGCTCTTTGTCTCAGGGCCCCTCACTTTTGTAGCACTACATAGCCATGAAAAGCCTCGGGAGTGAATCCAACTAACAGCCAGCTTTTGGAGCGCTTTGACATTTTCGCTCAAGCGATAAACGCGGCCTTCCTATAATTACAACCCCGACTGGCTCTCTAGTGACAGGCCCATTAGATGACAGGCGATACTCAGCTTCGGGGATGAAAAGATGATCTGTGAATGAACGTTTGTGATGCGGAATGAGGCGCTTCTTCTTCTCAAATGGGGGGGGCGAGGCTTTGGCGGAATATTTTGGGATCTTTGATGCAACATGAAACATCGATTTCCTGCCACTGCTGTAGTCTTGGCGGTGGGAAAGGCAGCAAGCGGGTTGTGTATTCGCAACGTAGCCTTTTATTTTGACGGACAATTACGCTTGCGGAAACCAACACTTCTGACCAAACACGATGACTCCCAGCTGTTACTTTGCACTTTAGTTTGGCTTATTGCTAACATTATTCGTATGGGGCTGTGTAGTTACGAAAAAAAGCTACACAGTGATTCGGGCTTGTTCTGAAACCTTTTAAAAGTACGATAAAACATCATCCGTAGTTTGCATAACCAATGCGTGCCACTCGTGGAAACAAAACTAAAGTCACAACACCAGAAAGTCACAAACTGGGTTTTGTATTTAGAAATGTAAACCTGTCTGTCAATTTGTCTTTCCTTACCCTCCATCCATCCATCCATCTTCTTCCGCTTATCCGAGGTCGGGTCGTGGATTCAGCAACCTAAGCAGAGAAGCCCAGACTTCCCTCTCCCCAGCCACTTCCTCATCATAGTCTTCCCAACGTGTCCTGGGTCTTCCCTGTGGCCTCCTGCCGGTCGGACGTGCCCTAAACACCTCTCTAGGGAGGCGTTCGGGTGGCATCCTGAGCAGATACCCGAACCGCCTCATCTGGCTCCTCTCATCGTGGAGGAGCGGTGGCTTTACTCTGGGTTCCCACCCTATCTCTAAGGGAGAGACCCGTCACCCGGCGGAGGAAACTCATTTCGGCCGTTTGTACCCGTGATCTTGTCCTTTCGGTCATAACCCAAAGCTCATGACCATAGGTGAGGATGGGAACGTAGATCGACCGGTAAATTGAGAGCTTTGCCTTCCGGCTCAGCTCCTTCTTCACCACAACGGATCGATACAGCGTCCGCATTACTGAAGACGCCGCACCGATCCGCCTGTCGATCTCACGATCCACTCTTCCTTCACTCGTGAACAAGACTCTTAGGTACTTGAACTCCTCCACTTGGGGCAAGATCTCCTCCCCAACATGGAGATGGCACTCCACCCTTTCCCGGGGCGAGGACCATGGACTCAGACTTGGAGGTGCTGATTCTCATCCCAGTCGCTTCACACTCGGCTGCGAACCGATCCAGTGACCCTGTTGATGCGTATTCGCTCTGGGTGCTGCAACGCTCCGTTTTCTGGCAGCCATCAATCTCCTTTTGGATTGGATTTGGATGGCAGTTGTTTGTCACCATGTCCAGTCCTAAGCGATGCAATATATGAGCCAAAATACATCAGGCTGATGATGGCTTTGTTTCCTGGGCAACAGGGGTCTCCTGGAGAGAGGGGTGCTGCTGGCCCCGGAGGTCCCATCGGTCTGACAGGACGCAACGGCCCTCAGGGACCACCAGGACCTGCTGGCGAAAAGGGCGGTCCCGTAAGTGGCTTTGTTGTAAAGAAGTCTTAGGCGCAAAAAGCACTTGATGAATTGACATTTTTTTCATGGACACTTCTGTTTTTGATATTCTTTAGGGAGAGAAAGGTCCAATGGGTCCTGCTGGCCGTGATGGCATCCAAGGTCCCGTTGGTCTTCCTGGTTCTGCCGGACCTCAGGGTCCCCCAGGAGAGGATGGCGACAAGGTGTGTATGCAGACAGATTGCTAAAACTACAATCCAGATGTGTAGAAGTAGTGACCACGAGGCCTCTCCAATCCCAGTCACGCCTTGTTTTGTCTTTGGGCGGCCACTAACCACTGACGGGTTGTGGAAGGGCGGGTGGGGGGGCTGACGATCAATTAACTGCAAATATTCGCCCAAGGTTGTTTCGGGCCAAGCCAATTAGAATCTGTAGAGAAATATTTACTAGGCAATCAGGGTTAAGGTGACATTGAAAGTATTGGACGAAACATTGGAGGAGAAAGGATGTGAGCTCTGCTGTTTGTTTTGCCCTGCAGGGAGAAGTTGGAGGACCTGGACAGAAGGGAAGCAAAGGAGACAAGGGGGAACTTGTAAGCTTGATTTTTGGAAGTTACAAAAATCACATTATGGAGGTCTTTCAACTCTGTCGTTGTTACTCCTTCAGGGACCACCAGGCTCAAGTGGTCTTCAGGGTGTGATCGGAGCTCCTGGTCCAGCTGTGAGTAGCATTTCTAATTAATATTCCACTATTTAAATGATTATTTTAATTGACACAAAACTCTTATTTACTTATTGACTAGAATTACACGGGGGGGGGGGGGCATGACAAAGCAGTTGTCTTTTTTTTCACAGGACTATAAATTAAGTGGCTTATTAATCAGTGTACAATTGTTGTGAAATGTTGACAGTCATATAAATAAAACACAAAATCCTTAATTTTTGACAAAGAGCTCTAAAAAAATATTTTAAAATACAGACCTAGAAAGAAATACATACTAAAATACAAGATGCAGATTAACACTTTTTGTTTCTTTTCTTTTTTATTGACATCCAGCATCAGACATTCCTATCCATTACATCATATTCACATACATCATATATCTGTTGTCTGCCCTAAATGTCAAAATGTTTTTTGTTTATATCCCAACCATACCACCCCCACCCCCCAAAAAAAGAAAGAAACAGCAAAAAACACAAAGTAGTATTAAGTCACACTCAGAAATAAAGGTTGGTGACCACTGTGCTACGAATTATATAATCATACTCGCAACCATACTTAAATATTAAATTATATAGTTTATTATTAGTAAATTAATCAGTAATTGCATTCAATATTAGCATACTATCGAATATTTTTATACCAACTATAAATAAGTCAACTGTTATATTTAATTATTTACAATTATTGGAAAAATGTCCATTCTTGCAATATTTAGAATTTTTTTCATTTTATTTTTATTGACATCCAGCATCAGACATTTCTATCCATTGCATCATATTCACATATATCATATATCTGTTGTCTGCCCTAAATGTCAAAATATTTTTTGTTTATATCCCAACCATACCACACACCCCCAAAAAAGAAAGAAACAGCAAAAAAACAAAGTAGTATCTACAAATACATCAATTAAATAAACAAAAAATAAATAATAATACACTAATAATAATAATCAGAAATAAAATAAAATATTAACAGTTTTTTAAATACAAAATTTGAGTTGTGAATACCAACATTTTGCTCTCAGTAATTTTGTTTTTGTACAAGTCAGTCTCAGAAATAAAGGTTGGCGACCACTGTGCTACAAATTATATAATCATACCCGCAACCATACTTAAATATTAAATTATATAGTTTATTATTAGTATATTATTAAATAATTGCATTCAATATTAGCATACTATTGAATATTTTTATACCAACTATAAATAAGTCAACTGTTATATTTAATTATTTACAATTATTGAAAAATGTCCATTCTTGCAATATTTAGAATTGTTTTCATTTTATTTTTATTGACACCCAGCATCAGACATTCCTATCCATTACATCATATTCACATACATCATATACATGTTGTCTGCCCTAAATGTCAAAATAGTTTTTGTTTATATCCCAACCATACCACCCCCCCCAAAAAAAGAAAAAGCAGCAAAAAACACTGTATTATCTACAAATACATCAATTAAATAAACAAAAAAGAAATAATAATACATCAATAATAATAATCAGAAATAAAATAAAATAATATAAACATATATATATATATATATATATATATATATATATATATTAACAATTTTTGAAATACAAAATTTGAGTTGTGAATACCGACATTTTGCTCTCAGTAATTTTGTATAAGTCACTCTCAGAAATAAAGGTTGGCGACCACTGTGCTACGAATTATATAATCATACCCGCAACCCTACTTAAATATTAAATTATATAGTTTATTATTAGTAAATTATGAAATAATTGTATTTAATATTAGCATACTATTAAATATTTTTATACCAACTATAAATAAGTCAACTGTTGTATTTAATTATTTACAAGTATTGAAAAATGTCCATTCTTGCAATATTTACAATTTTTTTTCTCATATTTGCAACCTTTGTGAAGCAATTTTTCAACTTTCTTTTCCCGTTCTCAATGGCGTGTGGAAGCACACGCCTTCTTTGTCATCCATCTTAAGTTTTCCTCATGGCTGTGTGGCCTCACATAAATAATTAGGTGAGGAATATTGATTCAGAAGTGTCCCTCCTAACTGACTGCATTAATGGAGGAAAATGGTTATCGACCCTCCTTCTGCTTAACTGTGTAACCTTGAAAATGTGACGTTTTTTTTTTTACCTTTGGCCTCCCACAGGGCAGCGATGGCGAGTCAGGACCCCGGGGTCAGCAGGGTATGTTTGGCCAAAAGGGAGACGAAGGATCCCGAGGATTCCCTGGTCTTCCAGGACCCGTCGGACTGCAGGTTTGTTCACTTGGCGTCTTCCTGAGCTAAATGACTCTGTGGTCATTTCATCTCAAAGCATCATTTACATGCATTTGAAAAACGCAGCATCATTTATTCATGCAGCCCTGCTCCTGGGTGAATAATGTTTGTTTGCTCCGTCCCCTCCTTAGAATAGACCCAGCTACAAATCCATCACGGCTGCTGCTAACATTTAGCACTTGGCGTGTTGCCGCGGTGTTAACGCTGCCATTGCTTTTACTCTCAGACTCATGCCGTAAACAAGACTAGATAGCCGATGCAGAGCGTTGGGTTTTTCTTGGCCTACGAGTCCGTGTTTGATTAAAACGCATCTTTTGTCTCGTAAAACTGTCCCGTACAGACTGAGCTGCAACAGTCTTTTGCAACATTTCCCAAACTCAGGATCCAAAGTGTTGTAAACTGTTAATTCAATTATTATTGATCCTCCAAGCAGGAACACACTTGTTCTATAAACAATAAATGCTTCAATATAAGTGGGGTGTTTATGTATTTACAGGGGAAATATTTGGAGAGAGGCTCATTATTTATAATGGTGTTTTTTCAACCTTTTTTGAGCCAAGGCACATTTTTTGCGTTGAAAAAATGCGGAGGCACACCACCAGCAGAAATCAATAATAAACTAAACTCAGTTGACAGTAAAAAGTCGTTGGATATGACTTTAAACCATAACCAAGCATGCATCAATATAGCTCTTGTCTCAAAGTAGGTGTACTGTCACCACCTGTCACATCACACCCTGACTTATTTGGAGTTTTTTGCTGTTTTCCTGTGTGTAGTGTTTTAGTTCTTGTCTTGGTGGCTTTTTCTATTTTTTTGGTATTTTCCTGTAGCAGTTTCATGTCTTCCTTTGAGCGATATTTCCCGCATCTACTTTGTTTTAGCAATCAAGAATATTTCAGTTGTTTTTATCCTTCTTTGTGGGGACATTGTTGATTGTCAAGTCATGTTCGGATGTACTTTATGGACGCCGTCTTTGCTCCAAAGTCTTTGCTGTTGTCCAGCATTCTGTTTTTGTTTACTTTGTAGCCAGTTCAGTTTTAGTTTCGTTCTGCGTAGCCTTCCCTAAGCTTCAATGCCTTTTCTTAGGGGCACTCACCTTTAGGTAAGGAATATAAAACAAACAACTCTGGTAAATGAGTCAAATAGTTAACAGAAAAGGAACATTTATCTTAATTAGCGCTATAAAATCAAAATTATGCTAGAATTTCCCTTTTTCTAAGTTACATTTAAATCGATGACGGCGACAGAAAATTGATATCAAACATGGCACACCACTCGTCCAACTTTTCTCAGTTATAGCAGTCACTTGAAAGAAGCGCTTCCTGATAAACACAGTTTTTTGACCTTGCACTAATGAGAAATACAGGTTTTTGATTTTGTAGACCCCACACACCCGACTATAGGACACTCCGGTTAATTGAATAGGCGTTTTATTTGATGCATTTACTGTTTATGTTGATGTGTTGGCGAAACATTAACTATTTCACTAGCTTTTGTTCTTGTATTTGTGTCTTGATCTAAAAAAAACTGTGTGTGTTCAACTCTAAATAGAAGCATCAAACGAACTTTTAACACATTCCCGAAAGAAGAAACATTCTGTCTTGCAGCAGATTAGAGCAGTGTTTTTCAACTGCTCCACACGCTGTAAGTCTTTGCTGTCGTCCAGCATTCTGTTTTTGTTTACTTTGCAACCAGTTCAGTTTTAGTTTCGTTCTGCATAGCCTTCCCTAAGCTTCAATGTATTTTCTTAGCGGCACTCGCCTTTTGTTTATTTTTGGTTTAAGCATTAGATACCTCTTTACCTGCACACTGTCGTCTGCATATTGTGATCACGACAAACCATGTTCCCGACATCTACAAAGCAATTAGCTACTTGCTGCCACCTACTGATATGGAAGAGTATAAAATGGTTACTCTGCCGAGCTCTAGACATCACCGACACTCAACAACGGCACGTTTGCAGATTATTATTACTGGTTTGCAAAAAATATTTTTAACCCAAATAGGTGAAATTACAAACGTACATAATCTACCACGGCAGACCAGACTGTATCTCACGGCACATTAGTGTGCCGCGGCACTAATGTGTGCCGTTGTTAAGTGTCGGTGCTTTCTAGAGCTCGGCAGAGTAACCGTGTAATACTCTTCCATATCAGTAGGTGGCAGCAAGTAGCTAATTGCTTTGTAGATGTCGGGAACATGGTTTGTCGTGATCACAATATGCAGACGACAATGTGCAGGTAAAAAGGTATCTAATGCAGAAGCCAAAAATAAACAAAAGGCAAGTGCCGCTAAGAAAAGGCATTGAAGCTTAGGGAAGCTAAAACTGAACTGGCTGCAAAGTAAACAAAAACAGAATGCTGGATGACAGCAAAGACTTACAGCGTGTGGAGCAGACAGCGTCCACAAAGTACATCCGAACATGACATGACAATCAACAATATCCCCACAAAGAAGGATAAAACAATTTAAATAGTCTTGATTGTTAAAACAAAGCAGGTGCGGGGAATAGCGCTGAAGGGAGACATGAAACTGCTACAGGAAAATACCAACAAAACAGGAAAAGCCAAAATAGGAGCGCAAGACAAGAACTAAAACACTACACACAGGAAGACACCAAAAAAACTCCAAATAAGTCAGGGGGTGATGTGACAGGCGGTGACAGTACACCTACTTTAAGACAAGAGCTATAGTGATGCCTGGTTGGTTATGGTTGGAATTCATATCCAACACTTGCGAGAACAACTTTATATTGTCAATATCGGCTACTGAGTTTCCTTTTTTAATGTTTTCTGCTGGTGGTGTGCCGATGTGCCTTGGCTCAAAAAAGGTTGAAAAACACTGGATTAGAGAGACAACACATTTCGGAATTTATAGTCAATTATCTAAAAGCTCAACGAGGATGAAAATGAAGAGCAGAGCCCCGCTGGTTAGGAGGGCTAGATAGTGTATTATTGGCTTTTAATTGGACATAATGCACTCAGTCTCCGGTCTTTTAATTAAGATTGCCTCAGCTGGCCTTCAATGAACAGACACACTGAGCCGAGCCACTCTCTGAAATTATCCGCAGCGTTAATGATTTTTGACTGCCGCCAATGAATGGCTTTGCGTCCCAAACCTTCCAGACAGCTGGAATATTTCAATTGCCAAGTGGACGAATCACGCCGTGACGTTAGCAGACTTATATCGATTAGCGTCCGTATGTCAAAGAGTTGGTCTTTCTAATCCATTTGTACATCTTACTTCACAAACACCATTGTTATTTATGAGCCTGATACGCGCACATTCTTGCAAGGCTGATGTCTTATAGCTTGGAGCGAGTGTAAATGAGCCTGCCGCGTACAGGAAATCAACAAAACGGTCTGGATGGAAACAAACCCAAATGTAGTGATTAATGCAACATGTCATTTCGGTTTCGAGTTGCGTGTCATTACAGCAGCAAGCAGCGCAATTACAATTGTCCATGCTGATGAATTGTGTGCGTACGATTCAAATAATGTACTTCTCTCCATGCATTATTTAAAAGCCCCATGTTATATTTCAGCTTTGTGTATATTCCAACATCTAGCCTCGATGCCGGATTTTAGACATGTTGAAAGGAATTTTTGTGAGCCATACTCGATACTCACCATTTTGTGTGATTGTAGCTTGAATGCTAATGAACTGTCTCTCCGACAGTTTGTCGCCAAGAAGCACTATTGTGTACTTTATATATATTTTTTAGACATACACTGTAACTCTGCACTCTCCAACGTAATAGACGTCAGTGGAAGGCGCTTCCTAGCTGTCAGGTTCAAACACTGATGACAAGAGGCAAAGAATTAAACAGAGACAGAATTCAATTTGGACTCAACATATTGAGGAGAGTCGCCCGGACATTGTATCCTTCTACAATCTCCAGCACGCTCTGCCAAAAGATTGTATGCCTCCTTCTTTTATTTTGGACCCTCCCCGACCACGTGGCCACGGCTGTTTCCAAAGGACAAAGGTCGCAAAAGGTTCACAGAAAAGGTCGTAAACAATTCACAGAAAAGGTCAGTTCAAAAAAAAGTTCGAAAAATAGTTCAAAAAGAGGTTCATAAAATAGTTCAAGAAGAGTTCGTCTGGAAATTGGGCAGAATCTGTCTGCCCAATGCTGATGTAACGAAATTTCGTTCTTATCTGTACTGTAAAGTTCAAATTTGAATGACAATAAAAAGGAAGTCTAAGTCTAAGTCTAAGAAATTGGGCAGATCCTGTCATCTCTCCACTTTGAAGTCCTTGGGCCAGAACAACATCCTTCTGTTGATTACCATACATGAGAGAAAACAGAAAACCCTTCATGTGGCTCTCCCCCTTACACAGTGGAGTTTTACGAGCCTTCTTCTTGGTAGGTTTCAAAGACAGCTCTCGTCCCCCTGCTAGGAACTCAATGTAATACAACGTTTTTGTGATCATTTAGAATCAATTATTCCAACACTAGCGACCCCACTGTCAGACACGGCACAGGAGCCCAGCGTGCAGGTTTTAACAAAGTTTTAATAATCATATGTTTTCACAAAGTTCTCTCTCCAGCGGGACGCGACTTTTCAGCCACGTCCGTATCCTCTCTCCCCCCTCCTGCTCCCGGCCGCTTACTGTTAAAGGCCTACTGAAATGCGATTTTCTTATTTAAACGGGGATAGCAGGTCCATTCTATGTGTCATACTTGATCATTTCGCGATATTGCCATATTTTTGCTGAAAGGATTTAGTAGAGAACATCGACGATTAAGTTCGCAACTTTTGGTCGCTGATAAAAAAGCCTTGCCTGTACCAGAAGTAGCAGACGAGTAGCGTGACGTCACAGGTTGTGGAGCTCCTCACATCCGCACATTGTTTACAATCATGGCCACCAGCAGCGAGAGAGATTCGGACCGAGAAAGCGACGATTTCCCCATTAATTTGAGCGAGGATGAAAGATTTGTGGATGAGGAAAGTGAGAGTGAAGGACTAGAGGGCAGTGGGAGCGATTCAGATAGGGAAGATGCTGTGAGAGGCGGGTGGGACCTGATATTCAGCTGGGAATGACGAAAACAGTAAATAAACACAAGACATATATATACTCTATTAGCCACAACACAACCAGGCTTATATTTAATATGCCACAAATTAATCCCGCATAACAAACACCTCCCCCCTCCCGTCCATATAACCCGCCAATACAACTCAAACACCTGCACAACACACTCAATCCCACAGCCCAAAGTACCGTTCACCTCCCCAAAGTTCATACAGCACATATATTTCCCCAAAGTTCCCAAAGTTACGTACGTGACATGCACATAGCGGCACGCACGTACGGGCAAGCGATCAAATGTTTGGAAGCCGCAGCTGCATGCGTACTCACGGTACCGTGTCTGCGTATCCAACTCAAAGTCCTCCTGGTAAGAGTATCTGTTGTCCCAGTTCTCCACAGGCCAATGGTAAAGCTTGACTGTCATCTTCCGGGAATGTAAACAATGAAACACCGGCCGTGTTTGTGTTGCTGCAGTCGGCCGCAATACACCGCTTCCCACCTACAGCTTTCTTTTTTGCTGTCTCCATTGTTCATTGAACAAATTGCAAAAGATTCACCAACACAGATGTCCAGAATACTGTGGAATTTTGCGATGAAACAGACGACTTAATAGCTGGCCACCATGCTGTCCCAAAATGTCCTCCACAATCCGTGACGTCACGCGCTGACGTCATCATACCGAGACGTTTTCAGCAGGATATTTCGCGCAAAATTTAAAATTGCACTTTAGTTAGCTAACCCGGCCGTATTGGCATGTGTTGCAATGTTAAGATTTCATCATTGATATATAAACTATCAGACTGCGTGGTCGGTAGTAGTGGGTTTCAGTAGGCCTTTAAAGACAACGGATGATTAGATTAACACGTACCACCTGTGAAATCTAATCACCTGCCGGCTGTGTCTCGCCGTCAGCACTGCCACGCCCCCCCCGTCTGATGGTGCTCTGTCCTCAGCACCATGGACAGAGGCGGTGACCTTTGCTCCTGCAGGCAGCGCTGGCCCCCCCCCACACACACACACAACGTCATATATCACTGGACTAAAAAATATTTAGAGTTAAAGGAAACCTAACGGCATTTGTATTAACTTTTTCTAAAATAAAAAAATACATATAAAAATATAGAAATGTATATTTTAAAAACATACGTTTGTTAATTGTATTTATTTGTATGTGGATTTAATTTTCGGTTTCATTTATGAGGTCAACTTGTGTCTTTTGTTACGAAAGCTTTTTTTTTATACACTGAATTTTGGTATATTTATTATTCTTTTATTCACTGTTCTGTTAAAAACAGAGAACAAGGAAATTGGATAAAATTGCTATGGTATGAAAAGGGGTAGGATTAAATAAGCTCCGCTTCTTCCTACTCCTTTTTCGGACGCGCTGTAATGAAACAACTGGAAATATGTGATGCATTACATTGTATCGCATGCATGTTCCAAATAAACTGAACTGAAGTGAAGTGGTGGACAAGTCAGAGGCCTTCATGATGGCATTAAAGTTGTTGTCTACTCTCCGTCTTTTTGCTTTTCTGATGTTCTACGCCTCTAACAAATACCACCTTCGCCTCTTCCAGGGAATGCCAGGTCCCCCGGGTGAAAAGGGAGAGAACGGAGACGTTGGAGCCATGGTGAGTGTACTTTTAAGTGTAAATGTGTTAAATAATGTGGATTTTTTTTCACAGCTACATGTAAAGAAATGCATGCACGGTACTTTTTTATTTTAATTTTTGTGTTTAATATCTGTCTCTGTCTTGTCACAGGGTCCTCCTGGACCTCCAGGCCCTCGAGGCCCTCAGGGTTCTGGTGGAGCCAGCGTAAGTTTGTATGTGGAAGACATTAGCTGTGTATAATTGCGCTCACCGGCATGTATGCTGCCTCCACAGGGAGCTTTAGGGCCTCCCGGTGGTATCGGAGGACCAGGAGCTGTCGGTGAGAAGGTGAGTTGGGGAAACCTGATATCATTTTTGTAAAACATGTTCATGTCTTTCAAGAACCTGACTGTTTTTTTAAGCACATTTCTAAGTACTTGCACTGCAAAAAGTCAGTGTTAAAAAACAAGGGAAAAAAATACAAAAATGAGGGGTATTTTATTTGAACAAAGCAAAATTTTCTGCCAATAGAACAAGAAAATTAGGCTTGTCAAGACTTTCCAAAACAAGTAAAATTAGCTAACCTCAATGAACCCAAAAATACCTTAAAATAAGTATATTCTCACTAATAACAAGTTCACTTTTCTTGGTGGAAAAAAAGAATAGACCTTTTTGCTCAATATGTTGAAAAATATTTTTAAATTAAGTAAATGCTAGTGCCATTATCTTGACATAATTATATGCATACATCATGATTTTTATTATTGTTGTTATTACTTTAAAAAAGTAGTTTTATACTTGTGAGTGTTGATGACACGGCTTTGCAACAGTTGATATTCTACTTTCAAGCATGTTTTACTCAATATAAGTCATACAATCTCAGCAACAAGCTGTAATATCTTACTGAGATCATTTAGGACCAAAACCCTTAAAACAAGTAAAACACCCTAACATAAAATTTGCTTCGTGAGAAGAATTATCTTATCAGACAGAAAATAAGCAAATATCACCCTTATTTGAGATATTTCATCTTAGATTTCAGTTTTTGCAGTGTGAAAGATGCCCAGTGGGATACATTGGGGTCATCTACAACCATGCATTTATAGTCCCAACTGTTTGCAGCTTTATTTCATATTAAAGGGATGAGGTTGGAATATTTGGTGTTTCTGATAACTGCATTTTGACACATTTTGCCAATGCTGCTCAACAGGGAGAAACCGGTGAGGCGGGTAACCCGGGATCATCGGGAGAGCCAGGTCCAGGAGTGAGTACAGGAGCAGCTTTGTCCACAAACTCATTTTCATTCACATGATGATATTATGAGTCCTTTAAGTGACGCAAACCTTTGTGTGTCCTCAGGGCGCACGAGGAGAGACTGGTGAGAAGGGAGAACCTGGACCACCAGGAGCCGCTGGACCTGCTGGCGCCCGCGGACCCGGTGGAGATGACGGTCCAAAGGGGAATTCTGTACGTCAGCTCCATAGATTAAAAAAAATACACAATCCAAACAAGGACAAACACTTAAGTCAAGTTCTGACTTTCTCCGCCTCTTTGCAGGGACCCGCTGGCTTCCCAGGAGACCCCGGTCCCCCCGGTGAACCCGGCGCCGCTGTAAGTGTTACAATTATCCCTATTAACCAGAACCTTTTATTTTGTACGCACTTCTTATCTTTTACTGACTTGTCTTCTCATTTAGGGCCTTGATGGTTTATCAGGAGACAAGGGAGATGACGGAGATGCTGGTCAACCAGTGAGTACAAAATCGAATCTAAATAAATTGTACTGGTCAAAACATGTAGCAAGATGAAAGGACAATAACATATTTGAATATATAACAAATGTAAAAAAAAATTTAAAAGTGGTATCTTTTTCCAATTAGGGTCCCCCAGGTCCTTCTGGCGAGGCTGGAGTACCAGGACCTCCTGGCAAAAGGGTAAGTGAGGGTTATTCACCGTAAAGTTATTCAAGATTGTGACAGTCTCTCACTGTCGTCCGGGTTCCATGGACCACCAAAGAGGGACATGACTGCGGCAGTTTTATCACTTTGTTTATTTTTCAATAAACCTTCTGCGCAGGTCGGGTCGCTTTTCAGCTCCTCTTCCCTCAAACCGCTCGCTCTTCCGGTGGCTTTTCAGCCGCCCTTGTCTTCGTCTCTCTCTTGGTCGCTTGCGCTCTTCATGCAGTGCTCGCGTCTCTCCAACTCCTTCTGCCTCGTCGTTCTCAACTGCCGCCCTTTTATACACTGGGAGGGGATCCCGGCGTGCCCCGCCTCGCTGTCGGCCTGCCGGCCACGTCTCCCCACAAAGATGTTGCAGGGTTTTTCTACCTAATGAATGACGGACGGAAAACAGCGGCCAGGTTTAAGTAGTTAAAGGGGAACATTATCACAATTTCAGAAGGGTTAAAACCATTAAAAATCAGTTCCCAGTGGCTTATTTTATTTTTCAAAGTTTTTTTCAAAATTTTACCCATCACGCATTATCCCTAAAAAAAGCTTCAAAGTGCCTGATTTTAACCATCGTTATAAACACCAGTCCATTTTCCTGTGACGTCACACAGTGATGCCAACACAAACAAACATGGCGGATAGAACAGCAAGCTATAGCGACATTAGCTCGGATTCAGACTCGGATTTCAGCGGCTTAAGCGATTCAACAGATTACGCATGTATTGAAACGGATGGTTGTAGTGTGGAGGCAGGTAGCGAAAACGAAATTGAAGAAGAAACTGAAGCTATTGAGCCATATCGGTTTGAACCGTATGCAAGCGAAACCGACGAAAACGACACAACAGCCAGCGACACGGGAGAAAGCGAGGACGAATTCGGCGATCGCCTTCTAACCAACGATTGGTATGTGTTTGTTTGGCATTAAAGGAAACTAACAACTATGAACTAGGTTTACAGCATATGAAATACATTTGGCAACAACATGCACTTTGAGAGTGCAGACAGCCCATTTCAGGCGCGCTAAGAACATATATTTTTCCACGATTTCAGCACTCAGGTTAACCATACCTAAATAGACACAAAATACTGCATTACACAAGACTACCCGAATGTACTCGAATGATTGAAAAAAATAAAAAATTTTAAGCTAAATTATTGGTAAACACAGTTTATGTATAATAATTTACGTAAAACCGCGAGTAATGAATAAAGTTTTCATCAATTAATATATTCTGTAGACGTACCCTCATCCGCTCTCTTTTCCTGAAAGATGATCTGTCCAGTTTTGGAGTTGATGTCAGCAGGCCAGGGAAGCTAGGGTCGATATTCTTCTCTTGATCATCTTCATTCTTGCCATCTCTGTCGTAGCATAGCTTTCGTTGGTAAAGTGTGCGGAACAAACGACTGACCATTTCGTCGGCTTTCCCCACACCCTCGTATTTTGAACAAATTTCGTCCAATTTCTTGCCACTTTCGCATCTTTGGGCCACTGGTGCAACTTGAATCCGTCCCTGTTCGTGTTGTTATACCCTCCGACAACACACCGACGAAAGTGAGAAAATGGCGGATTGCTTCCCGATGTGACGTCATCGCTCCGAGAGCGAATAATAGAAAGGCGTTTAATTCGCCAAAATTCACCCATTTAGAGTTCGGAAATCGGTTAAAAAATATATATGGTCTTTTTTCTGCAACATCAAGGTATATATTGACGCTTACATAGGTCTGGTGATAATATTCCCCTTTAAAAACAACATTTAGAAAATGAAGTTCTGAAAAAGGTTTTGTGAAGATTATCAATCAATCAATCAATCAATGTTTACTTAAATAGCCCCAAATCACAAGTGTCTCAAAGGGCTACACAAGCCACAACAATTATAACTGATTTTCTTTCATTCTGATTAGTTTTATTCTGAATGAAACATTAGTCAGTCCTGAACACAATGAGTAGCCCAGTCGTCTAATATTATTTCTGTTTTTTTTACAAAGGAAATGCATGCTTTTAATTAACCATCATATTATTATTTACAATATTTAAATTACCAGTAATGTTGATCAATTGTAGTTTATTTGTATTTTTAAATGTGTAAAAAATTTGGTATCTATCTTGTATCTAAAAAAAAATTGCATGTGGATGCTTGACATCATTAGCACATGTGCACGCTTGGGTACACACAACACACAACACAACACAACACTACACACCCAGCTAATGCACTCACATGCTCATAACCTATATTGAAATTCCACTGCGGATGGCTTTTGTCGGCCGTATTTGATATAGCACGCGACAACCCACTCCTGAGAGTCTGACCTGAGGCTGTGTGGCCAAAAACGCTGCCGTGCTTTTAGCTCGTATGTTTGCAACATAATGGTCCAGGCGGTGGAGGCACCATCTGAAGGTCAACTCGTTCACCAGCTGTCCTAAAAGTATGGACGCGAACTAGAATAGCGTCTGTCCATCACTGTTTGCACAATGAGGTCATCCCCAGCATGGATGTTTTTTAAATGTGTCATCCTGTGTTTGCCTTAAAGGGACCCCTTGGACCTGTAGGTCAGGGGGGAAGACAAGGAGAGAAGGGATCCAAGGTGACTGATCATTCTTTCAATTTAGCGTTCTTATAGAACTCCTTTGAGAATTTCACTTTTTTCCCCTCAGGGAGAATCTGGAGCTGAGGGACCTCCTGGAAAGACTGGACCTGTGGGAGCTCAGGGACCTTCAGGCAAGCCTGGCGCTGAGGGTCTGCGAGGAATCCCCGGCCCTGTTGTGAGTACCAGTTAGACCATGGGTGTCAAACTCTGGCCCGCGGGCCAAATTTGGCCCGTGAGGTGATATCAAATTAACACTAGAGCTGGCCCGCCGATTATATACAGCGGCGGTGCCGCGGTACATCGCTAATTCTCATACTTGACAAACCTCCCAGTGCCCCTCCCGATAATTGTATCGTCCCCTTTTCGTCCAGTCCAACGCGTGCTGGCTCAGTTACATAATATGTGCGGCTTTGGCACGCACACAGAAGTGAATGCAACGCATACTTGATCTTCAGCCATACAGGTTACACTGAGGGTGGCCGTATAAACAACTTTAACAATGTTAGAAATACACGCCACACTGTGAATCCACACCAAACAAGAATGACAAACACATTTCGGGAGAACATCCGCACAGTAACACAACAGAACAAATACCCAGAACCCTTTGCAGCACTAACTCTTCCGGGACGCTACAAGGTGTGTGTATGTGTGTGTGGGGGGGGGGGGGGGGTTTGGTGGTAGCGGGAAGTGTATATTGTAGCATCCCGGAAGAGTTAGTGCTGCAAAGGGTTCTGGGTATTTGTTCTGTTGTGTTACTGTGCAGATGTTCTCCCAAAATGTGTTTGCCATTCTTGTTTGGTGTGGATTCACAGTGTGGCGTATATTTCTAACAATGTTAAAGTTGCTTATACGGCCACTCTCAGTGTAAACTGTATCGCTGTTGATGAAGTATGCTTTGCATTCACGTGTGTGTGCGTACAGGGGCCGCTCATATCTTGTGACTGGGCGGGCACGTTGTTAGAAGGGATGAAAAGCGTAGCTCGTAGAGGACGTTAAAAGCAGTGCCTGTAAGGCACGTCCCCAAGAGATATAATGACTGATGAACACCTTTGTTCGATAATGAAGGTTGCCTCAGCTCAAAGCCTGAGCCCCGACATTATTGAACTAGCATCCAAAAAAACATGCCAGGTATCTGACTTGGGCACATCAGATTAGATCAGTGTGTTGCAAACTGAGCAGTTTAAAGTCCTGAATGGTTGGTACATTCATTATTTTATTTTCAAATGTATTAGCCTGTGGAAAAAGTTAATGTTGATATTTACCTCAGAAGGCTGCAAATAGAAAAGAGGCATTCAATTTTTATTTAAATTGTATTTGATATGCTATTGATATTTTTTAATTATTATTATTATTATTTGAAACTCGATTTTACATGTCATTATAAAGTTATACAAGCCTTGCTTGTTCAATATTTAATGCAAAACTTGTTTGGGTCCCTATCAAAAAGGTTAATTTGTTCAACCTTGGCCCGCGGCTTTGTTCAGTTTTAAATTTTGGCCCACTCTGTATTTGAGTTTGACACCCCTGACTTAGACCTTTGTAAAGAACAAGTCAAGACAGGGGCAGTCAGACTATCAACCCTTCTTTAGGATTGTCAGGTTCAAACACTGATGACATCTATTAATCAGACAAGAAGCAAGGAATCATGCAGAGAGTTCAATTCAGCTCATGAGGAGACACGTGTTTTGGGCTGTATTCTAGCTACAGATCCAAACTACGTTCTAAAAACCCAGCCCGCGTGCTTCCTCTCTTTATTTAGAAGGTCCCTGTTACATCACTGAAGCTGTCGCTGAGGGAAGGGGGTAATCTCGACAACTCCAGTTAGACACAATATATGATTATACAAGAAATGCAAATGTGTTGACGCTGGTGATATCGCCTTGTCTCTGCTCTGTCTGCGTCACGGCGGTGTTCGGCCTTGGCAGTCAGCAAGCCGAGTCTGGACACAACACTGATAGAGAATCTTTTGGATTGCCAGCTTTGCACAGATACAAAAATACCACTTCAGCACAATTGACGATAATTTATAGCAAAGGCCCTTAAGCATAAAGTTGTGTGATAATATGTACATAATTATTCTGACAAGGGTGAGCAAGGACTTCCCGGCGCCTCTGGAAAAGATGGACCTCCCGGACCTTTGGTAAGATTTTAAAACTCCCGCCACACACGCATTCTTTACTGTCTCATCATCCTGACCCTTCACCCCCCACAGGGCCCACCCGGACTTCTTGGTATGAAGGGCGACTCCGGCTTCAAGGGAGAGAAAGTAAGCGCTTCTTTCCGTGCTTCCTGAAGAACATGAAGGTGTAAATCTGGGTCTTTTTCTTTTATACTTAGGGCCATCCTGGTCTGATCGGTCTGATCGGACCCCCTGGTGATGCCGGAGAGAAGGGAGACAGAGGACTGCCCGGAACACAGGGATCATCTGGTGGCAAGGGTGAAGCTGTGAGTTTTTATCAGTATTATATACCTTGTGATACTTCATGTATATTTAATTTGAGATGTCCGATAATGGCTTTTTTGCCGATATTGTCCAACTCTTAATTAATTCCGATATCAACCGATACCGATATATACAGTCATGGAATTAACACATTATTATGCCTCATTTTGTTGTGATGCCCCGCTGGATGCATTAAACAGTGTAACAAGGTTTTCCAAAATAAATCAACTCAAGTTATGGAAAAAAAAAATGCCAACATGGCACTGCCATATTTATTATTGAAGTCACAAAGTGCATTTTTTTTTTTTAACATGCATCAAAACAGCAGCTTGGAATTTGAGACATGCTCTCCCTGAGAGAGCATGAGGAGGTTGAGGTGGGTGGGGTTGAGGTGGGGGTGGCAGGGGGTGTATATTGTAGCGTCCCGGAAGAGTTAGTGCTGCAAGGGCTTCTGGGTATTTGTTCTGTTGCGTTTATGTTGTGTTACGGTGCGGACGTTCTCCCGAAATGTGTTTGTCATTCTTGTTTGGTGTGGGTTCACAGTGTGGCGCATATTTGTAACAGTGTTAAAGTTGTTTATACGGCCACCCTCAGTGTGACCTGTATGGCTGTTGACCAAATGCTTTGCATTCACTTGTGTGTGTGAAAAGCCGTACATATTATGTGATTGGGCTGGCACGCAAAGGCAGTGCCTTTAAGGTTTATTGGCGCTCTGTACTTCTCCCTACGTCCGTGTACCACTCCCTACAGAGGCATTTTAAAAAGTCATAAATCTTACTTTTTGAAACCGATACTGATAATTTCCGATATTACATTTTAAAGCATTTATCGGCCGATAATACCGGCAGCCTGATATTATCGGACATCTCTATATTTAATGCATTGTAATGTAACATGTTTTCCTTCATAAAGGGTCTTGGCGGCTCACAAGGTCCTCTTGGTCCTCCTGGTCCTCCTGGTATTCCGGTAAGTCCACATTTTGCTCTTTTCTTTGTTTTTGTTTCCTAACTTGAGCTGTGCCACCATGTTGATTCATTTGTTTTGAAACAGGGAACTCATGGCCAGAAAGGCTCCAAGGGATCATCAGTAAGTTCGAGTTTTGGTCTTTTTTGGGAGTTTTCCTCATGTCAAATGTGTCCATGACGCTGTGTCTCTCTTCAGGGTTCAGCCGGTCAGAAAGGAGACAACGGACTGATTGGACCACCGGGACCTCCTGTATGTTTGAATGCACTGCGTCCTTGTATTTAATAGTCCTGTCTTGACGTACAGTTAACGTCCTTGGTCCACACCGCAGGGTCCGCCGGGCGACTTCATCCAGCCGCTGCCCATCCAGCACGTGTCCAGGAAGACCAAGCGTCAGGCCGAGCAGCAGGGAGATGAGCCGCTGGCCGACTACGGCACGGACGACCTGGCCATGGAGGACGTGTTTGGCTCGCTCAACAACCTCAAGCAGGACATCGAGCGCATGAAGTTCCCGCTGGGCACCGAGGACAATCCCGCCCGGACCTGCAACGACCTGCACCTCAGCCAGCCCGACTTCCCGAACGGTAGGGAGAAGGAAGGGGGTTGGTGACGATTAGCAAAATCTATTCGCATTAGTGGCTGCTACTGTAGCTGATGTCATCATGAAAGACAAAATTTGGGCAAAATTAGCATCGAAAATGTTCTCAGAATGCCTTTGAAAAAAATTGACGTCAGCGTGAGACAAAACATTTAAGTTATGACGGGGCAAGTATGGTTTTTATGTCCTGATATGAACAGTGTTCAGCTTCTGTCAGGTTCAAACACTGATGACATCTATTAAACAAGACAAGAAGCAAGGAATTAAACAGAGACTGAATTAAATTTGGCTCAATGAGGAGAAACGCGTACACCTGTACCCTTGCACAGTGTCGCCACGCTCTGACGAAAGATTGTACAAGCCTCCTCTTTTATTTGGACTTTCCCTGATTACATGGCAACAGCTGTTTCTAAGGGAGGGGGGGTCGTAAACAGCCATCGCCTTTGATTAAAACAGTTCAAAGAAAAGGTCCCCTGGAGGGGAGTCTGGTCCTGCTTCCTCTCCGCTTTGTAGTTCTCGGGTCAAGACAAAATCTTCCTGTGGATTACAATACATCAAAGAAACCGACACCCTCATGTCGCTCCCCGTCTTACACAGTGGAGTTTTACAAGCCTTTTGATTGGTAGGATCAAAGACAGCTTTTGTCCTCTCGCAGGGCGAGCTGAACTCAATGTTTTGTGATAACTTAGATACAATTATTCTGACAGCTTCTTTTTACACTTGCGTGACCATTACAAACAAAAACAAGACGAGGGGGTTGTGTCGGAAACACATTTTTATTGGATGTATTTGAAATTTTATTCATTTTAATTTGACTATTTATTACGCAGGAAAAAAAATCTGTATTTCTGAGTAGACACTGATTTTCATCAGGTTCTTGCGTTGCAGTACATAAAGGATAAATAATCACATTCATTCTAGGACATCGCAACTCAATCATAATGTTGCATATAAAAAGAGGATCGCGTTGATCTAAGATCCCGTTTCTGGTCAGCAGTGGTCACAACAATAGGATCCCTCTTTATGTTTGTGAACTTTATAGTCTATACATTTAGAGTGATGTGATAATCACACACTCTAGAAGTCTAGAATGAAAGCGTATATAAGAGAATTGACAGAGTGTGTACCTTCAGTGCTGAATGATGAGCAGAGGCAGAGTTTGGAGTGTTTTCTTTAGCTCGCTTTCCATGTTTATGTACTCACTGTCCACTGTGTCCAGCTGCCTGAAATCGGGTGACTCCACTGTAGAAATAGCCTGCATGTCTTCTAGCACATACGCTGCAATGGCTCTATCAATGTTGTCCTGGCTAGCAGTCCCTCCGTTAAAATCCAGCCTCTGTTGGAGGTCTTTACTAGCTTTGTCGAAGCATGTTGCTTTTGTAGCTGTTTCAGCAGATTTGAATTGCTGTTTTGGGCAATAGATAGGATCTTTGATCCAAGACACAACTTACATTTAACTAATATTGTCTTTTCTTTGTGCTCGACAAAAGTAGTGAGAATGTCTCCATGTTAAGAAACTTGACTCATGTCCTGTTAGTAAACACAGACACCCCCCCCCCCCCCCACCCACACAAAGCGCGCCTCTTCTTTCCCTTGTGACACAGAAGGACGACACTGCAACTCTCCAGTAAAACATACTCAGATCTTCTGTTTCTAGCCGATACTATATAAAAAATAACGTAAAATAACGCAGTAACGCATTATGTAGTAACGGTAACTGAGTTACTGAATATAAAAAATAACGTGTTAGACTACTAGTTACAAAGTAACGCGTTAGTCCCAACACTGGCGGCGATTCTGGAAGTCCAAAATTTAAGAGGGATATACAGGCATATCCCATGCAGCTATATGGGGGTATAGGGGCCTGTGTCAAATAGCAACTTATACTGGGACAGGGCAAGCAGGGGAGTGGTTGTTGTGACACGCTCCCCGGGG
Source organism: Nerophis lumbriciformis (assembly GCF_033978685.3). Classification (NCBI taxonomy): domain Eukaryota; kingdom Metazoa; phylum Chordata; class Actinopteri; order Syngnathiformes; family Syngnathidae; genus Nerophis; species Nerophis lumbriciformis. The sequence continues at coordinate 34,027,248 of NC_084566.2, read as the reverse complement.
ATGATGTTACTGTTGTATTGTCGCTTGCTGCAACAAAAAAAATGATAGGACCTAGTTTATTAGCTTCTGCTCCTTTGGAAGGAGAGTATAAACTGTTTGTGGTTCGCTTGATTACAACTTCCCTTATCACGTGATCACGCGCAAGATCTCGTAAAAGTCTGCGCTATTTCGCTGCACGACGGCAGAACGGTGGTGGGGATTGCCAGAATGTGGACGGTGGTGCTGTTCCGTGGCGGTTTCGCACCGCAGCCGTTCTGTATCTAGTGGAAATTTGGGGTAAGAATGTTCAAAAATGATGCCTAAAATTTATAAACTACATTTCATTTATGTACAGTTTTTGAGGTTTTTTTTTTATAATTTTTCCAAAAAAAACATAACCATAAGACCATAAAGCTTTTAAAAAAAAGAGAAAAAGATTTTTGAGATGTATCGGAAACTGTTTTCATATCTCAATAATAGCTTCTTTTTACGCTTGAATGTTACAAATTTACATATTGGTGGTGACAGTTTGTTTTCCATTCGTTTTTTTATGGCTAGAGGTTTAGAAATGAGAAATTCTCCCAGAAAACATTGCATTTACCCAGAATTAATGAGTGTTTACTCCCCCGTCCCCCAGGCGAATATTGGATCGACCCCAACCAGGGCTGCATAGGAGACTCCCTCAAAGTGTTCTGCAACTTCACGGCGGGCGGCGAGACGTGCATCTATCCCGACAAGAAATCCTTGGGAGTAAGTGACACATTGCATTAAAATAATTTGGCGGGGGCCTGGGTATCTAAAAAAATATATAAAAGATAAGATATATATATATATATATATATATATATATATATATATATATATATATATATATATATATATATATTCATACATATATATATATAAATATAAATATATATGTAATTTATATATATATAAATATATTTAAATATATATTTATACGTATTTATATATATATAAATGTATATATATATAGTTATATATATAAATATATATGTATACATTTATATTTATACATATATATATATATGTATATAAATATAGATTTATACATATATATATGTATATTTATACATATATATATATAAATGTATATATATATCTATCTATTTATATATATATATACATACATTTATATATATATATATAAATGTATATATATATATATATATATATATATATATTTATATATATATATATATCTATTTATATATATATATATATATATATATATATATATATATATATATATACATATACATACATACATACATATTTCCATACATACATACATGGTGAAATAACTGAAAACATGTTTTGTATTTGTAGTTTCTTCCAAATAGCCACCCTTTGCTCTGATTACTGCTTTGCACACTCTTGGCATTCTCTCGATGAGCTTCAAGAGGTAGTCACCTGAAAGGGTTTTCACTTACTTCACAGGTGTCATAGTTGTGATGCCTTCAGTGACAATCTACAATGTAAATAGTCATGAAACTAAAGAAAACGCATTGAAATGAGAAGGTGTGTCCAAACTTTAGGCCTGTACTGTATATATATATATATTTTATATATATATATATATATATATATATTTGAAGCTAATTTGTCTTCCTCTTCTCTTAAGGTCAGAATATCCAATTGGCCCAAGGAGACTCCAGGATCCTGGTTCAGTGAATTTAAACGTGGCAAAATCGTAAGTATCACTTGTCGTCCAATCAGAGCGCTCGCATGTCATCCCCTTTGATTATCTGCATGGTTCCCGGGGATTGCCATGATGTGCTGTTATTTGAACTTCGGCGGGGAACTAAAGAATCGCATCAATCGCAACCCAATCAACAGCTCAGCTACGTGGACGTGGGCGAGCGCAGCATCAACGCCGTGCAGATGACCTTCCTGAAGCTGCTGAGCTCGTCGGCGCGACAGAACTTCACCTACGTGTGCCACCAGTCGGCGGCCTGGTTCGACGCAAAGGCCGACAACTACGACAAGGCGCTTCGCTTCCTGGGCTCCAACGACGAGGAGATGGCCTATGACAACACGCCCTTCATCAAGCCGCTGTCCGACGGCTGCGCGGTGAGCTCACGCATTTTTCTCTCATTGCATTTCCAAATTAGTCTCAACTAGGGTTGCAAATGGGGTGGAAAGTTTCCGGTAAATTTCCGGAAATTTACCACGGGAAATTAAGCTAGGGAAGTTTGGAAATATTGACCATTTTATGATTATTCAAAGTAGGACACCGTCCATGGGAATATATGGGAATTAATGGGAATATATGGCAATGAATTGGAATATATGGGAATTAAATGGGAATATATGGGAACTAAATGGGAATATATGGGAATTAAATGGGAATATATGGGAATTAATGGGAATATATCGGAATTAAATGGGAATATATGGGAATTAATGGGAATATATGGAAATTAAAAGGGGAACATATGGGAATTAATGGGAATATATGGGAATTAAATGGGAATAAATGGGAATATATGAGAATTAATGGGAATATATGGGAATATATGGGAATTAATGGGAATATATGGGAATTAAATGGGAATATATGGGAATTAATGGGAATATATGGGAATTAATGGGAATTAATGGGAATATGTGGCAATGAATTGGAATATATGGGAATTAAATGGGAACATATGGGAATTAATGGGAATATATGGAAATTAAATGGGAATATATGGGAATTAATGGGAATATATGGGAATTAAATGGGAATATATGGGAATTAATGGGAATATATGGGAATTCAATGGGAATATACGGGAATTAATGGGAATTAAATGGGAATATGTGGGAATTAATGGGAATATATGGGAATTAAATGGGAATTAATGGGAATTAAATGGGAATAAAATGGGAATGTATGGGAATTAAATGGGAATATATGGGAATATATCGGAATTAAATGGGAATATATGGGGATTAATGGGAATATATGGAAATTAAATGGGAACATATGGGAATTAATGGGAACATATGGGAATATATGGGAATTAATGGGAATATATGGGAATTAAATGGGAATTAATGGGAATATATGGGAATTAAATGGGAATATATGGCAATTAATTGGAATATATGGGAAGTAAATGGGAATATATGGGAATTCAATGGGAATATATGGGAATTAAATGGGAATATATGGGAATGCAATGGGAATATATGGGAATTAATGGTAATATATGGGAATTAAATGGGAATATATGGGAATTAATGGGATTTAAATGGAAATATATGGGAATTAAATGGGAATGTATGGGAATTAAATGGGAATTAAATGGGAATATATGGGAATTAATGGAAATTAAATGGGAATATATGGGAATATGTGGGAATTAAATGGGAATATACGGGAATTAATGGAAATATGTGGGAATTAAATGGGAATGTATGGGAATTAAATGGGAATTAAGTGGGAATATATGGGAATTAAGTGGGAATATATGGGAATTAAATGGGAATGTATGGGAATTAAATGGGAATGTATGGGAATTAATGGGAATATATGGGAATTAATGAGAATATATGGGAATTAATGGGAATATATGGTAATTAATTGGAATATATGGGAATATATGGCAATTAATGGGAATATATGGGGATTAAATGGGAATATATGGGAATTAAATGGGAATATATGGGAATTAAATGGCAATATATGGGAATTAATGGGAATATATGGGAATTAAATGGCAATATATGGGAATTAATGGGAATATATGGGAATTAGTGGGGGATTACAGTAATTATTTATTATTGGGCACTTGTCTATATGCTGCTGCATCTTTGTGGCATTTTTGACGTAGCTCTTTGCACAGTATTTGCAAAATGTACACAGCCTTTCCGCCTACATTGGTTGGGGTGAAATGTCTCCACACATCAGATGGTGTACGTGGCATTATTCTGTTTGTGTTTATTTGTTCTTGTAAAACACTAATGCAATGCCACACACAGACATAAATAGTCAGCTAAACAACTGGAGTAGTCTTTAAAAATATTTGACTGATGGACAAATGAATAGAAATAGGCTAGATTAATTAATGAACACTCAATCAGCATGCTAAATCAAACTATAACCTACATTCTTGTATGACTGCAAAAAGTCAGTGTTCAAAAACAAGAAAAAAAATAGAAAAATGAGGGGTATTTTATTTGAACTAAGCAAAATTATCTGCCAATTAAACAAGAAAATTCGGCTTGTCAAGACTTTCCAAAACAAGTAAAATTAGCTAACCTCAATGAACCCAAAAATTGCTTAAAATAAGTATATTCTCACTAATAACAAGTGCACTTTTCTTGGTAGAAAAAAAAACGAGACCTTGTTGCTCAATATGTTGAAAAATACTCTTAAATGAAGTAAATGCTAGTGCCATTATCTTGACCTAATGATATGCATACATCATGATTTTTATTATTATTGTCATTACTTTAAAAAAGTAGTTTTATACTTGTGAGTGTTGATGACACAGCTTTGCAACAGTTGATATTCTAGTTTCAAGCATGTTTTACTCAATATAGGTCATCAAATCTCAGCAACAAGCTGTAATATCTTACTGAGATCATTTAAGAGCAAAACCCTTAAAACAAGTAAAACACTCTAACATAAAATCTGCTTAGTGAGAAGAATTATCTTATCAGACAGAAAATAAGCAAATATCACCCTATATTTAAGCATTTCACATTTCTAACAATTTTGAACAGAAATAGTTCATGCACATTCAGATAAATTCCTTAAAATTACAATTAAATACATTTTGGCCGGGGGCCGGGCTGTATATATGTGCACTAATTGACTGAAAGAGCACGCACTTGGCGCGATGATGTCATGTTATCCATGGAAAAATGCATTTTTAGACAATATGATTTGCCTGAGCGGCTAGGAGACCCCGAGAGTAACAAGCGGTTGCCTTGTTGCCTTTCCAATAAGAACAATAAATTAGTTTTTAGTATAAGTTTACTACTTTCAAGAAATGTAATGCCGAGCGCATATCATTATGTCAAGATAATGGCACTAGCATTTACTTATATAAGAATATTTTTCAACATATTGAGCAAAAAAGGTCTATTTTTTTTTTCTACCAAGAAAAGTGCACTTGTTATTAGTGAGAATATACTTATTTTAAGGTATTTTTGGGTTCATTGAGGTTAGCTAATTAGGAACCGCAATGTCCCTTTGGGACAGAGGACCCTATTGTAATTGTAAGGTTTTATTATTATTATTCCGCCGCCTCTTTGAGCTGTAATTTGACCCCCTTAACATGCTTCAAAACTCACCATATTTGACATACATCAGGACTGGCAAAAATTGCCATATAATAAAAAAAACCAAACCCCAAAACTCAAAATTGCGCTCTAGCGCCCCCTAGGAAACAACACAGACAAAATTGCTTGTAACTTCCTGTAGGAATGTCGTAGAGACATGAAACAAAAACCTCTATGTAGGTCTGATTTAGTACAGTAATACAGTAACATCCTTCAGCAAAAATTAACAGAAAGTTGGCAATTCCCCCTTCAAAACAAAAGTTTACTAAAAACAGTCACTTTTGCCTCTTTGAGCTGTAATTTGACCCCTTTAACATGCTTCAAAACTCACCAAACTGGACACACACATTAGGACTGGCAAAAATTGCGATCTAATGAAAAAACCCAACCCCAAAACTCAAAATTGCGCTCTAGCGCCCCCTAGGAAGAAAACACAGACACAACTGCTCCTAGGAAGAAAACTCAGACAAAACTGCGTGTAACTTCCAGTACGAATGTTATAGAGACATGAAACAAAAACCTCTATGTAGGTCTCACTTAGACCTACATTTCATTCATTGACAACCCCCAGCAAAAATCAACAGGAAGTTTGCAATTCCCCCTTCAAAACGAAAGTTACATAATAATACATAATGTTGGATATAGAGAACACACAAATCCTTTATTTATTGAATCAAAGATACTGAAATTCTACGACATTGTGAATTTGCAAACAGCTAAAATTATACACAAAGCAAACTATAATCTGCTACCGAAGAATATACAACAATTCTTCTCAAAAAAAGAGGAGAAATATAATCTTAGAGAGAAATGTAATTTAAAACATTTGTATGCACGTACAACACTTAAGACCTTCAGTATATCAGTATGTGGAATTAAATGATGGAATGGATTAAGCAAAGCAATCAAACAATGTACTAATATGATCCACTTCAAGAAACTCTTCAAACTTAAAGTGTTTACAAAGTACAAAGAAGAAGAACCATGATAAACATTCTGAATTTATTTAACTCATCCATTCTTTCACTCACAAAATAATCTTACTTATCTCAACATATGAAATGTGACTTACTTCACCAATTATTATTTATTTACTTATTTTTATTGTGATTACCTATGGAGTACATTGTGAATAAATTGAGAACAGGAAGTGAACCAAAGTTTTAGCAACTGTTATGTAAAAGAAAAGGGGTAGGATTAAATAAGCTCTGCTTCTTCCTACTCCTTTTCGAACATGTTGAAAAGAGAAACTGGAGATTGTGATGTATCATGTTGTATGATTGCATGTTCGAAATAAACTCAAACTCAAACTCAAACTCAAAAGTTTTGTAAAAACCGGTCACCTTTTTTCAAACATGAACTCCTCTGAGCACGTTTGTCGTGTCGGCTTCAAACTAGCACAGGAGAGAGATTGAACCCTTCTGATTAAAAGTTGACCAAAGACTTTTGATTACTGCTCCGGTTTGGATTTTATGTGCCGTCAAATTCGGTCCCGTCCATCGCTGCTTGCAGCTTTAATTAGGGCCCGCAATGGCCCATTGCAAAAGGACTCCCACAGGGAGTCCTTATGCAATGGGACATAAGGACCTATTGAATTTCTAAGGTTTTATTATTCTTTCTTTCTTTCTTTCTTTCTTCTTCCGCCGCCTCTTTGAGCACTAATTTGACCCACTTAACATGCTTCAAAACTCACCATATTTGACCCACACATCAGGACCTGCAAAAATTGTCTTTTAATAAAAAAACCAAACTGCAAAAATCAAAATTGCGCTCTAGCGCCCCCTAGGAAAAAAAAAAACTAGACTGCCTGTAACTCCCACTAGGAAGGTCGGAAAAACATGAAACAAAATCCTCTATGTAGGTCTGACTTAGACCTAGTTCTCATAATTGTACATCCTCGGGCTAAAATCAACAGGAAGTTGGCAATTCCCCCTTCAAAACAAAAAAGTACTAAAAACAGTCACTTTTGCCTCTTTGCGCTGTAATTTGACCCCCTTAACATGCTTCAAAACTCACCGAACTGAACACACACATCAGGATTGGCTAAAACTGTGATCTAATGAAAAAACCTAACCCCAAATCTAAAAATTGTGCTCTACAGCAATTTTTTAATAAAACGCACAAAAAACTGCTCCTCGGATGAAAAATCTGACAAAACTGCCTGTAACTCCCACTGGGAAGGTCGGAGAGACATGAAACGAAAACCTCTCCGTAGGTCTCACTTAGACCTACATTTCATAAATTGACAACCCCCAGCAAAAATATACAGGAAGTTTGCTATTCCCCCTTCAACACAACATTTTTGTTAAAACCCGTCACCTTTCTTTAAACATTATCTCCTCTGAGCGCGTTTGTCGTTTCGCCTTCAAACTTACACAGGAGAGAGATTGAACCCTTGTCATTACAACAACAGAAGCGCTTTTTTTATAACTGCTCCGGTTTTGATTTTATGACCCTTCAAAGACCCGCTGCGCTGAGGCTGCTGCGCTGCTGTTTTTTTTAGATGGCTGCTTAAAAGCAGGAAGCACCAACGTGCCCACACAATGCAGACAAGGTAGGTACACTAGACAAAAGTCTTGGGACACTTCAGACTAAAAGTAGACAAAAGTATTGGGACACTTAGGACTAGCACCTGCCAAATACGCGGGCCCGAACAACGCTGCTTGCAGCTTTAATTTTACTTGTTTTGGAAAGTCTTGACAAGCCGAATTTCCTTGTTCTATTGGCAGATAATTTTGCTTAGTTCAAATAAAACAATTGTGCAGTGCAGTAGGAGACTGTACGGTATGTTGACAGTTGTGGCGCTATCCGCAGGCCAAGCAAGGATACTCCAAGACGATACTGGAGATCAACACCCCTCGCATCGACCAGCTGCCCATCCTTGACGTCATGCTCAACGACTTTGGCGACTCCAACCAGAGGTTTGGCTTCGAGGTCGGCCCGGTCTGCTTCCTCGGCTAGACACGCCGCACCACCCCACCGCACTCACTCCCCCGCTACTACCCGACTCCCCCCCTAAAAAAAAAAAAAAAAAAAACTCCCCCCGCTGACAGACAGGTTCAGAGGGCACAAAGAAGGAGAAGGGGGGGTGCCCAAGGGCCCTGTGATGCCAGCGCTTTGACCAGGGGGGTCTAGTCGTCGCCCTTGTAGGGCCACAACCACATGACTGAGTCAGGATTGGGAGTGACATCAGGAAAAGGACACTTGACGTCGTGGTGGACAGTGCGGCGGCGGCGGCGTCCCCTAGGACGCCGCCGCCGCCGCACGGGACCACAAGACATGCATTAAACTCTCAAGGTGCTACACACATTGCTTTTTGATGAAACTGTAATTATTATAATAATTATTATTATTTTGTACAATATTGTGCCTTTCTGAATCCACCCTAAAAACTTGCATGCACATGATGATCCCAGTTAGTACATCTCACCTTTGATTTGTTCCCCCTTAAGTCTGTTTACAAACAAAAGCCAAAGTTTGTAGAGGAACACAAACATTCCAAGGACGCTTTTAATGACTTCTTGAGTTATGGCTTTGTTTTATCAACAAAGCCATAATAATAATAATAAAAAGTAAATAGTAATATAATGAAAACTGTCAGACTTTGCTTTATACCTCACACTTGCTTGTAAAAATTGTTGTTGGTGTCAAGAACACTTTTAAGTTTACAAACCTAAGGTAAGAAGGGAATTGAAGTTGCTTTAATGTCGAGTCAGCAAAAAAAAAAATCCTTGTCGACTTGTTCTGTGCCTTAAATTGTTCTTTCAAAAATAATTAAAACTGGATTCTGAAACTGGATGTTTGCATCTTTGCCTGCTTTGGGAGCACACACACAACACAACTTTGCTCGCGTCGCCGACCTGTTGACTTGCGTCCGTTTGCTTCGGCGACTTGTTTCCAGAGCCTCGGATGAACGCTCGGCCGGGCGTTGCAAAAAAACGCAGTTTTTGTTACGATCCGCTGCCCGGATCATAGTCTGTTTAAAAGTTTTTCGAGTCATTTGTGTTTTCTGTTGGTTTTGGACTTCTTTAATTCCTGTTTATGCACCTCTGAGTTTGTTACCATGGCTACGTATTACCATACTTGCCAACCTTGAGACCTCCAATTTCGGGAGGGGTGTGGGGGGGGGGCGTGTTTGGGGGCGTGGTTAAGAGGGGAGGAGTATATTGACAGCTAGAATTCACCAAGTCAAGTATTTCATTATATATATATATATATATATATATATATATATATATATATATATACATCCTGAAAATATGCAAACAAAACTGTGTTTAGATAATTGATACTTCAAACTTGCATAAATAAATCTTAAGGAATATAACATAACTTGGCTTCTGAGAGCTTCAAAATGTGATGAATAAAATGTTAAAGTTGTTGATAAACAAGTAATTATTTTAATAATTAAATATGGTCATTTTAAATGAATTATTATGATCATTTAAAATTAATTATTTCAAATATGTTTATTTTAATGTATAATTCTATGGCTGAGTGTAATAAGGAGTCAGAAAAAATACAAATAAAAATATAATTAATTTTGATGTTTTTAGCAAAATATAGTAAAAAAAAAATTTAAAAAAATTTAATTAATATATATATTTATTTTTAGGTAAGATAAACATAATAATACAATTTATCTGTAGTCTGGATGATTTAGTTCTTGTCACCCTGTTGTCCTCCCGTCATGAAAAAAGGCTGTCCTCATTCAGGTCGCATGGAGCTGGAGGGGGCGTGGCCTCCAGCTCCGGCTGAAAATCGGGAGATTTTCGGGAGAATATTTGTTTTCGGGAGAGGAGCTGAATTTCGGGAGTCTCCCGGAAAATTCGGGAGGGTTGGCAAGTATGCGTATTACAAACCCCGTTTCCATATGAGTTGGGAAATTGTGTTAGATGTAAATACAAACGGAATGAAAATCATTTTCAACCCATATTTGTCAGAACTTGGACTGTGGAGTTTGTTTTCCCGAGATGCAAGTGAACTTGGATCGGACATGGCTTGAAGGTGGGTACATGATTTATTTTAAACACTAACAAACTACAAAACAGAAGCAAACAAAAGGCGCGCACAATGGCGGAGGTACAAAAAACTTGGCGAATGAAAACAAAACTTGCTCTAAGGCAGAAACTGTGAACACGAAATTAAAACACTTACTGTGGCTTGATACGAGAGGATAGCAGGGTTAGAAAAGATATGACACCAGGATGAACAACAGAAAATGAGAAGCTTAAATAACACAGACATGATTAACAACAGGTGCGTGACTCAAAACAGGTGCGTGACATAACAGGTGAAAACTAATGGGTTGCTATGGTGACAAACAAGAGTGCATAATGAGTCCAAACGTGGAACAGGTGAAACTAATGGGTAACCATGGAAACAAGACAAGGGAGTGAAAAGCCAGAAACTAAAGAGTCAATAACTAAACTAAACAAAACATGATTACACAGACAAGACAATATTCAGTTGAATATGCTACAAAGACAACATATTTGATGTTCAAACTGATAAACTTTTTTTTTGCAAATAATCATTAACTTTAGAATTTTATGCCAGCAACACGTGACAAAGAAGTTGGGAAAGGTGGCAATAAATACTGATAAAGTTGAGGAATGCTCATCAAACACTTATTTGGAACATCCCACAGGTGAACAGGCAAATTGGGAACAGGTGGGTGCCATGATTGGGTATAAAAGTAGATTCCATGAAATGCTCAGTCATTCACAAACAAGGATGGGGCGAGGGTCACCACTTTGTCAACAAATGCGTGAGCAAATTGTTGAACAGTTTAAGAACAACCTTTCTCAACCAGCTATTGCAAGGAATTGAGGGATTTCACCATCTACGGTCCGTAATATCATCAAAGGGTTCAGAGAATCTGGAAAAATCACTGCACGTAAGCAGCTAAGCCCGTGACCTTCGATCCCTCAGGCGGTGCTGCATCAAAAAGTGACATCAGTGTGTAAAGGATATCACCACATGGGCTCAGGAACACTTCAGAAACCCACTGTCAGTAACTACAGTTGGTCGCGACATCTGTAAGTGCAAGTTAAAACTCTCCTATGCAAGGCGAAAACCGTTTATCAATAATACCCAGAAACGCCGTCGGCTTCGCTGGGCCTGAGCTCATCTAAGATGGACTGATACAAAGTGGAAAAGTGTTCTGTGGTCTGACGAGTCCACATTTCAAATTGTTTTTGGAAACTGTGGACGTCGTGTCCTACGGACCAAAGAGGAAAATAATCATCTGGATTGTTATAGGCGCAAAGTTGAAAAGCCAGCATCTGTGATGGTATGGGGGTGTATTAGTGCCCAAGACATGGGTAACTTACACATCTGTGAAGGCGCCATTAATGCTGAAAGGTACATACAGGTTTTGGAGCAACATATGTTGCCATCCAAGCAACGTTACCATGGCCGCCCCTGCTTATTTCAGCAAGAAAATGACAAGCCACGTGTTACATCAACGTGGCTTCATAGTAAAAGAGTGCGGGTACTAGACTGGCCTGCCTGTAGTCCAGACCTGTCTCCCATTGAAAATGTGTGGTGCATTATGAAGCCTAAAATACCACAACGGAGACCCCCGGACTGTTGAACAACTTAAGCTGTACATCAAGCAAGAATGGGAAAGAATTCCACCTGAGAAGCTTAAAAAATGTGTCTCCTCAGTTCCCAAACGTTTACTGAGTGTTGTTAAAAGGAAAAGCCATGTAACACAGTGGTGAACATGCCCTTTCCCAACTACTTTGGCACGTGTTGCAGCCATGAAATTCTAAGTTAATTATTATTTGCAAAAAAAAAATAAAGTTTATGAGTTTGAACATCAAATATGTTGTCTTTGTAGTGCATTCAATTGAATATGGGTTGCAAAGGATTTGCAAATCATTGTATTCCGTTTATATTTACATCTAACACAATTTCCCAACTCATATGGAAACGGGGTTTGTAGTTTCACCTGCCTCTTGTGTTCGGGACGCGCACCTGTTTGTAATCAGAGACATTATTTAAGCCTGCCTTTGCCAGTCAGTCGGTCAGGCTTCTTTGTTTGCGTCACGCTACTGTTACGTTAGTTTTGCTTGTCTCCTAGCCCCCTGCTAGTGATCTCTAGTCTGTGCTAAGTAGTAGCCTTAGCTTCAGGTTGTCATGACGGGGGGGGGGGTTTTCGCAGCTTACTGCGAGATTTGGACTATACCGGCTTGAAGGTAGGAACATTTTTTATTGTGACTCTCAAAGAGGTACAAACAAAAAGCGCTCAAGGCGAAGGCACAACTTAACGCTGGAAACAAAAGCTAAGACTTAGCATAAACTATGGACATGAAACAAAAACTTGCTAACTGTGGCATGAATAAGCAAAAACTTACTTGGCAAGGCATGGAACGAGCAGTATGAACAAAGCATGAAACAATCACTGTACAGAGCACTGTCGCCAGGACAACTAACTGGCAAAGACCGGTTTAAATAACAATCTCATGATTAGCGACAGGTGTGACCCGAACGCAAGAGGCAGGTGAAACTAATCAGTTGTCGTGGAAACTAAAACAAACAAGGATGCACAAAAACAAGAACTATGGAGTCTTAAACTAACAGAAAATAACAAAGAACATGATCCAGACCACAGATCATGACACAGGTGCGATCGGCACCTTGTTCCGTCAGTTTATTTTCTGTTTTTCTACCTCTTTGAGTGTTATTTTACTATGAAATCATGTTCCTACCTGCAAGTCCTGTCCGGAGTCGTCCCGTTTGCATCCTGGGAGAACAAAACAAACCCTGCATCACCATGCGACCCGGTCCTAACAGTTTTAGCAGCAACTATCCAGACCTTGCACAGTTATTCCATAATTAGTTTAGTTTATTTAGTTTAGTTTATTATTTCTTCGGTCAGTGGTCGACGAAATAAACAGAACAGTTTTACATAAACAAACAGTTGTGCATTCATAAATTGAAAATGTTGCAGACCAAAAGGGTTTGGGCTGACGTTGAACACTTATTGCGCCTAATCCTATAAACAATGTCCAATACAAGATGAGCTTGCAAAAAATTATGAAATTTCCTTCGCACAACATATTATAAATACATACATAAACACTGTTCAATTATATACACAGTAAAGGCATGTGTAATATCCTTGCACACGTGTTAGTTTAACCTTTGTACCAATTATATACTCAATCAATCAAAAAATGGTTTTATATAAAAAATAAAAAATAAAATAAAAAATGCATCATCAGAGAGGGTGTTCAGCATGGTTAGAAAAGTAGTGACAGAGAATAGAACAAGGATGGACAATTCAACCCTTAACTCAACAATGAGTAGATGAGTGTTATGTGTGTGTATATGTGTAAATAAATGAAAACTGAAATTCAAGTATTTCTCTTATTTATATATATATATATATATATATATATATATATATATATATATATATATATATATATATATATATATATATATATATATATATATATATTTATATATATATATATTAATAGTTTTGCAGGTGTACCTACTTTTGTCCACAATCACTATGTGTCAATCTTAAAAATATCTTTAATTGAATTATATTGCTGTTCATTCTTTAATTAAAACGGGGGGGGGAAAATCTGTATCATTGTTTTATATAAAAATATATATAAATAATATATATTATATATTTTAATAGTTTTGCAGGTGTACTTACTTTTGTCCACAACCACTATGTGTCAACCTTAAACATATCTTTAATTGAATTATATTGCTGTTCATTCTTTAATTAAAACGGGGAAAAAAAAATCTGTATCATTGTTTTATATAAAAAATATATATAAATAATATATATTATACATTTTAATAGTTTTGCAGGTGTACTTACTTTTGTCCACAACCACTATGTGTCAACCTTAAAAATATCTTTAATTGAATTATATTGCTGTTCATTCTTTAATTAAAACGAAAAAGAAAAAAAATCTGTATCATTGTTTTATATAAAAATATATATAAATAATATATATTATACATTTTAACAGTTTTGCAGGTGTACTTACTTTTGTCCACAATCACTTATTGTCAACCTTAAACATATCTTTAATTGAATTATATTGCTGTTCATTCTTTAATTAAAACGAAGAAAAAAAAATCTGTATCATTTTATATAAAAATATATATAAATAATATATATTATACATCTTAATAGTTTTGCAGGTGTACTTACTTTTGTCCACAACCACTATGTGTCAACCTTAAACATATCTTTAATTGAATTATATTGCTGTTCATTCTTTAATTAAAACGAGAAAAAAATATATGTATCATTGTTGTATATAAAAATATATATAAATAATGTATATTATATATTTTAATAGTTTTGCAGGTGTACCTACTTTTGTCCACAACCACTATGTGTCAACCTTAAACATATCTTTAATTTAATTATATTGCTGTTCATTGTTTAATTAAAACGAAAAAAAAAAATCTGTATCATTGTTTTATATAAAAATATGTATAAATAATATATATTATATATTTTAATAGTTTTGCAGGTGTACCTACTTTTGTCCACAACCACTATGTGTCAACCTTAAACATATCTTTAATTGAATTATATTGCTGTTCATTCTTTAATTAAAATGAAAAAAAAAAATCTGTATCATTGTTTTATATAAAATATATATAAATAATATATATTATATATTTTAATAGTTTTGCAGGTGTACTTACTTTTGTCCACAACCACTATGTGTCAACCTTAAAAATATCTTTAATTGAATTATTCTTTATTTAAAACGGGAAAAAAAAATCTGTATCATTGTTTTATATAAAAATATGTATAAATAATATATATTATATATTTTAATAGTTTTGCAGGTGTACTTACTTTTGTCCACAACCACTATGTGTCAACCTTAAAAATATCTTTAATTGAATTATATTGCTGTTCATTCTTTAATTAAAACGAGAAAAAAAAAATCTGTATGATTGTTTTATATAAAAATATATATAATTAATATATATTATACATTTTAATAGTTTTGCAGGTGTACTTACTTTTGTCCACAACCACTATGTGTCAACCTTAAAAATATCTTTAATTGAATTATATTGCTGTTCATTTTTTAATTAAAACGGAAAAAAAAATCTGTATCATTGTTTTATATAAAAATATATATAAATAATATATATTATATATTTTAATAGTTTTAAAGGTGTACCTACTTTTGTCCACAACCACTATGTGTCAACCTTAAAAATATCTTTAATTGAATTATATTGCTGTTCATTCTTTAATTAAAACGAAAAAAAAAAAAAATGTATGATTGTTTTATATAAAAAATATATATAAATAATATATATTATACATTTTAATAGTTTTGCAGGTGTACTTACTTTTGTCCACAACCACTACGTGTCAACCTTAAAATATCTTTAATTGAATTACATTGCTGTTCATTCTTTAATTAAAACGAGAAAAAAAATCTGTATCATTGTTTTATATAAAATATATATAAATAATATATATTATATATTTTAATAGTTTTGCAGGTGTACTTACTTTTGTCCACAACCACTATGTGTCAACCTTAAAAATATCTTTAATTGAATTATTCTTTAATTAAAACGGAAAAAAAAATCTGTATCATTGTTTTATATAAAAATATATATAAATAATATATATTATACATTTTAATAGTTTTGCAGGTGTACTTACTTTTGTCCACAATCACTATGTGTCAACCTTAAACATATCTTTAATTGAATTACATTGCTGTTCATTCTTTAATTAAAACGAAAAAAAAAAAATCTGTATCATTGTTTTATATAAAATATATATAAATAATATATATTATATATTTTAATAGTTTTGCAGGTGTACCTACTTTTGTCCACAACCACTATGTGTCAACCTTAAAAATATCTTTAATTGAATTATATTGCTGTTCATTCTTTAATTAAAACGAAAAAAAAAAATCTGTATCATTGTTTTATAGAAAAATATATATAAATAATATATACTATATATTTTAATAGTTTTGCAGGTGTACCTACTTTTGTCCACAATCACTATGTGTCAACCTTAAACATATCTTTAATTGAATCATATTGCTGTTCATTGTTTAATTAAAACGAAAGAAAATAAATCAAATATTGTTTTTTGTGGACGCATTTAAGTCCCATCTTAAAACTCATCTGGCTTTAAATAGACCAATTTTTAGAACAGTTGATCTTCCGCTTCTCTTTCCTGCGTGAAGAGGATATGGTTGCTGTGAGCATTAAAAATGTACCAAATGTAATATTGAGGATGTTGCTGTCTTCATTCATCCCAACAATGAATGGTTAAAAAGATGATTACAGGTGGAACATTGAACTATTGTTGCCTTCCGAAGGAATATTGTGCACCGGCAATGCGCGTTCACGCTGGCTGGCTGACTGGCACGCACGTAAAAGTCTGTCGACGTGGTGCACGCGCATGTGTCGGCGTCAACAGGAGCAGCTGCCTCTTTTGACTCCTCCGTGACACGCAGAACCGGGACGGAACCGGAACCGAAACCAGCAGGACTCTTGATGTAGATAATAAGGCGGTGTCAGAAGGACATGATGTTTTTTTCAAGATGAATTTGTTTATGTTTTATCGTCGTTCGACCACGCCCCCTGCAGGATTCACGCGGCACGAGGAGACGAACGAATAGAAAGTAATATTTCATATTTATTTTTATTTTTTATTTTTTTTATTTTAGTTTGACTTGTAGTTTTATTTGAAGTTCCAATCGGGATGTGGACGCTGTCCGTGGTCCTGAAGCCTCTTCTGGTTCTGCTGCTGTTTGGGTGCTGGCCGTCTGTGGTGAGTTCACGGACCACTCAGACATCACAGCTACTGGATGGATGGATTGTTTTTAAAATGTATGAGTTAATTATTAGTCGTTTTTTTATTTATTTTTTTATTTCTATTGACATCCAGCATCAGACATTCCTATCCATTACATCATATTCACATACATCATATATCTGTTGTCTGCCCTAAATGTCAAAATATTTTTTTGTTTATATCCCAACCATACCACCCCCCCCCAGAAAAAAACTAAGTAGTATTTGCAAATACATCAATTAAATAAACAAATAATGCATTATTAATAATAATAATCAGAAATAAAATTAAATAATATAAACAGATTATATATATATATATATATATATATATATATATATATATATATATATATATATATATATATATATATATATATATATATAGGGAGTAGAGATGTCCGATAATATTATTTTTTTTATTATCGATATCGTTTTTGTTTTTTGTTTTTTTGTTTTTTTTATTAAATCAACATAAAAAACACAAGATACACTTACAATTAGTGCACCAACCCAAAAAACCTCCCTCCCCCATTTACACTCATTCACACAAAAGGGTTGTTTCTTTCTGTTATTAATATTGTGGTTCCTACATTATATATCAATGTATATCAATACAGTCTGCAAGGGATACAGACCGTAAGCACACATGATTGTGCGTGCTGCTGGTCCACTAATAGTACTAACCTTTAACACTTAATTTTACTCATTTTCGTTAATTACTAGTTTCGATGTAACTGTTCTTATATTGTTTTACTTTCTTTTTTATTCAAGAAAATGTTTTTAATTTATTTATCTTATTTTATTTTATTAATTTAAAAAAAAAAAAGTACATTATCTTCACCATACCTGGTTGTCCAAATTAGGCATAATAATGTGTTAATTCCACGACTGTACATATCGGTTGATATCGGTATCGGTAATTAAAGAGTTGGACAATATCGGAATATTGGATATCGGCAAAAAGTCATTATTGGACATCCCTAATAGGGAGTAATTTTTTTTTAAGCAGTACAATGACTAATTCGAAAAATTAAAGTCGAGCTTATGGGGCGTGACATAATCGACCCAGTTTTCCCAGTATGAAGGAGATTTCTTCAATTTATAATTAATAAAGTCAGTTCTCTTCTCCATTTTATGTATGTCCATTGTGATTTCCATCCATTGCTTCAAAGTTGTGATTTCTTACATTTATACGTGTTTAATCATGTAATATCATCACTATATATGGATTTTAACTTGACTTTATACACTTATGATAATAAGTGTATACAAATATTATCCATTAAATGTATATCAATGTATTTCTTCTTTCTGTCTACGTCTGACAAGGCTAAAAAATATCCACTAAATTATTATTTTATTTTGTAATATTAACATCATATTATTGCAGGACATTTTGCTCTTTTTTTTTAGACATTTATTTAACATTATGTATATTATCATTACATTATATGCATGTTTAAAGTCTCGTCTCTCGCATGCTGTTTGTTGTCTCATAACATTTCATACAGTTTATGACATTGCAGTCCAATGGGAATGATTGATCCATTAAAAAAAATATATAATTCAGAAATCATAAAAGTCACTGTTTTCTTTTAAAAATAAGAAGTGAAGTGAATCATATTTATATAGCGCTTTTACATAGTGAAACCCAATATCTAAGTTACATTTAAACCAGTGTGGGTGGCACTTGGAGCAGGTGGGTAAAGTGTCTTGCCCAAGGGTACAACGGCAGTGACTCGGATCAGGGGCGCCGAAAAGGGGGGGGGTAAAGGAGACGGATTCTAGGGGCCCATGATGGAGGGGGGCCCAGAGAGGCCCCTAATGGGCCCCTAATGATGATGAAATTATTATACAGAAAAAATAATGGCCCTGTAAAGATTCTTTTCATGGGGCCCAAAATCCCTAGCGGCGCCCCTGACTCGGATGGCGGAAGCAGGGATCGAACCTGGAACCCTCAAGTTGCTTGGCACGGCCACTCTACCAACCGAGCTATACCGCCCCCCAAAAAAAGGACAACAATTTTAAAAAAGAACAACAATTTAAACAACAACAATTTAAATGTATGGTTTTCATTTAATAATAATAATAAATTATTGTAACGCACTTTACATTTGTTAAAATCTCAAAGTGCTGTAAAAGTATAAAAAAAATTAAAAAAAATAGAAAGTTACAATATATAATAGAAAATTAAACTAGAAATGAAAACATGAAAAACATTAGACAAGTTATAGTAAATTCCATACACTCTGTTTAATTTATATTTGTAGTAATATTATCTACTTTATATGTCTAGGTCCACTGTGTTGAATTCCATTATTGAATTAATGTCTTTACATCAATATTACTATTTTCTGCTATATAAAAAAAGGGACAAGCGGTAGAAAATGGATGGATTATTATAATTGATGTAATCTGTTATCATATATACAGCATAATGTTACTGTCAAAAATAAGCAATAAGTATTTTTTTAATTACATTATTTATATATATATATATATATATATATATATATATATATATATATATATATATATATATATATATATATATCTGTATATATCTCCCTCTCCATGTGAGACAGGCCCCTTCTTTGGCTATTTTTAAGACCCTTCTTAAAACCCATTTTTATTCACTGGCTTTTAACCCAGCATGAGACTTTGAACTGTTTTTAGCTTTTAACTTTTTGAACTGTTTTTAACTTTTAAACTGTTTTTATCTAACAAACTGTTCTTAGGGTAATTTATATTTGCTTTTTAAATGTGTATTTTTATTTCTGTTTTAAATGTTATTTTTTAGTCTGTCCTTTGCCTCCATTTCTTTGTGGTGTACAGCCCTTTGTTTTTCAACTGTGCTTGTCTTTAAAGGTGTCATGTCGGTGTAATCATGTTTTGTTTTAGTCATGTTTTTAGTTATTGGACTCTTTAGTTTCTGGCTTTTCACTCCCTGGTCTTGTTTCCATAGTTACCCATTAGTTTCACCTGTTTCACGTTTGGACTCATTGTGCACTCTTGTTTGTCACCATAGCAACCCATTAGTTTTCACCTGTCACGTCACGCACCTGTTTCACGTTTTGAGTCACGCACCTGTTTTCATTAATCATGTCTGTAGTATTTAAGTTCATTGTTTTCAGTTTGTCGTTCTGACGACATCTCCACATGTATGCTTCTACACACTCTCCACACCCTTATGACCCTTGCTGCTCTTTTTTCATGCCGGTTCCATGCCAAGTAAGTTTTTGTTTATTAGGCCACAGTTAGTGTTTTTTGTTGTTCATAGTTTCTGCCTTTGTGCAAGTATTTGGTTTCATAGTTTGTTCTCCGCCATTGTGCGCGCCTTTTGTTTACTTCTTTTTTTTGTAGTTTAAATAAAAATGTACTCACATTCCCGTCTCGCCCGAGCCAACTTTCCGTTGCATCCCGGAAAAGCAAACACCCAGGACCAAGTCATGACAGTATGTCGTCAGCACGACAAACTGAAAACAATGAACTTAAATACTTTAGACATGATTAACGAAAACAGGTGCGGGACTCAAAACGTGAAACAGGTGCGTGACGTGACAGGTGAAAACTAATGGGTTGCTATGGTGACAAACAAGAGTGCACAATGAGTCCAAACGTGAAACAGGTGAAACTAATGGGTAACTATGGAAACAAGACCAGGGAGTGAAAAGCCAGAAACTAAAGAGTCCAATAACTAAAAACATGACTAAAACAAAACATGATTACACCGACATGACAAAAGGGCTTTATAAATAAAGTTGGTATGGTATGGCATGGTATATAAACCCCAGTTTATTACTATTTGTTTATTGTGTGCCAGTCCAAACTTTAGAGACACTTTGCCATGTTATTAAATATAAAGGCGTGTCCAAACTTTTTGATGTTACTAATTACACAATATTGTACTTATAAATACTCAACATTATTCTAGCATGCGCCCAAAGAACAGGTAGGAAGCAGCTGATGGAGGGTTAATGGTCACGAGGGGCAGGTGTGTGTGTGGGCCTTTGTGTGCATCGGGCATGCGAGGGCCACTCGGAGGCGGGGCTTATGACAGTCACTCATTAGAAGAAGGAAATGGCCTAAAGCAGGGGTGCTCATTACGTCGATCGCGATCTACCGGTCGATCTCGGAGGGTGTGTCAGTCCATCACCAGCCAGGCATTAAAAAAATAGTCCTAAAAATGAGCGATCATAAATCTTCACTATGACGTCACTTTCGTCACTTGATTGACATTCACGGCACCCGAGGGTCTTCTGAGATGACGCTGGCTGCTGCCAGCTCATTAAAATTACCGACTGGAAGGCGAGATAAACACTTTATTTCAACAGACTCTGGCGCCGTACCTGTCGTCAAAACTCCAAAGACCGACTGCACAGTTGCACAACAAAAGCTCTGCTTCATCCTGCCTGCGCTACCAAAATAAGAGTCTCAGAAAGCTGGCGTGCACAAGCTAGCAAGCTACGGAGTTTGCCGACAATGTATTTCTTGTAAAGTGTATACAAAGGAGTACGGAAGCTGGACAAATAAGATGCCAAAAACCAACCACTTTCATGTGGCATTGGACAGAAAGGAGGACTTTTTTTTCTCCTCCATTCGAAAATGCGGACGCTATCATCACCACTGTCTGATTCCAATCAATGCAAGTCGTCAGAATCAGGTAATACACCAACTTATATTCTTGTCTTCATGAAAGAAAGGAATCTATATGTGTTAAACATGCTTGTATTATCTTTAACCACCTTTAAGTTGTTAACAATATTAACTATATGTGTTAAACATGCTTGTTTTATCTTTAACCACCTTTAAGTTGTTAACAATATTAACTATATGTGTTAAACATGCTTGCATTATCTTTAAACACCTTTAACTTGTTAACAATATTAACTATATGTGTTAAACATGCTTGCATTATCTTTAAACACCTTTAACTTGTTAACAATATTAACTATATGTATTAAACATACTTGTATTATCATTAAACACCTTTAATGTATTAACAATATTAACTATATGTGTTAAACATGCTTGCATTATCTTTAAACACCTTTAACTTGTTAACAAAAACATATATTTCATAATTAAGTAAATATAAATTATATATATGAATGAGGTAGATCCCCACGACTTGATCAATTGAAAAGTAGCTCGCCTGCAGAAAAAGTGTGAGCACCCCTGGCCTAAAGTGATGAGCAGCAGTCACAGTGAGATCTAGAAAAAACAACATCCCAACATGGCTAAAAGGTCAAAGATTGCAATGTTACCTTCCCACGCTAACCGTAGACAACCGTAATTGTTAATGTGTGTGTGTGCGTGCGTGTGTGTGTGTGTGTGCAGACCATCAGGCCAAAGGAGGGTTGGCAGGTGTACAGCTCAGCTCAGGATGCAGACGGCCGCTGCATGTGCACGGTGGTGGCGCCGGGACAGACTCTGTGCTCCAGAGACGCCAAAGGACGACAACTACGCCAGCTCCTGGAGAAGGCATGTGCACGCTCACACACACACACACACTGGTTATCATTTGGAATGGGGACCAAGTTTTTGATCATTACTTGTGGGGACCACCCTTTCTACAGGTTGTGGAGGCATTAAAAAAAAATGGTGTAAAATGTCCACTGCCCAGTTAGCTCATACACGTCTTTAAATCTTGTCGGAGGCAGATATTTTACATATATCCGAATTTAAGTGTTACTTCTTTTCATTTCATAATCATATTACAAAACAGCTAGAGTTTTTCTTCCAATTGTGGTCTTTTGGTTGTCTGCAAAACTGTGTGCATAACCTCGAGTGAGGAATGTAGAAAGAGAGATAATGGGCATGTGTTTTGACTAGAGAGACTTAAGAGGGGAGAGGGTTTTGTCGGGAGGGCAGACCATCTTAGCGGCGCGATTGAATGTTCTATGCTGGACTGGTCTCAATGTATATATGCAAAGCTTTGCAAATATATTACAAAATACCTATTCTGTCTCTGGTGGTTTTTCTACTCAGCTTTAAGTGTCGTAAAGAGCTTGGGAGCGACTTGTGACTTGAATTCCCTGGGAGGAACAACTGGTCCAAAACGCAACAATCTCCAGATTGATGAAGTAAAGTGCTGATTATTCTTAAAAGAGTTAATATGGTTCATGGGGGACCAAATTTAAATAGTTTTGCATAATTCACACAAATTTGTACATGACTACTGAGGACCATTAAAAAAAAAAAAAAAAAAAAAAAAAAAGTTCAAATTAAATATGACATGATGGTCAGAATACAACACTACAGCTGTCCTCTTAAAGGAAGTTTCACCACTTCAATGTTAAAGCAAATCCTAATTCTTCTGTGACATTACTGAGCACTGCCATTTAGCAGTAATGAAGTTGTCTGCAACTCCAACTACCATATATAGAAGGATGGAAGATTCTGATTGTGAATCACACTTTAAGGTAATCATGTTGTATAATCATGCTGTATGAAAATGTCCTCCTAAGGAACACTAAACCAGATTTTGTTTTTGGAAAAAAATATATAGATAGATACCGTACAGAATCACAGTACTATTAATGCCAGGATAACAAATGCACTGCAAAAAGTCAGTGTTCAAAAACAAGGAAAAAAAATACAAAATTAAGGGGTATTTTATTTGAACTAAGCAAAATTATCTGCCAATAAACAAGACAATTCGGCTTGTCAAGACTTTCCAAAACAAGTAAAATGAGCTAACTTCAATGAACCCAAAAATACCTTTTAAAATAAGTATATTCTCACCAATAACAAGTGCACTTTTCTTGGTAGAAAAAGAAAAAGAGACCTTTTTGCTCAATATGTTGAAAAATATTCTTAAATGAAGTAAATGCTAGTGCCATTATCTTGACATAATGATATGCGCTCGGCATCATGATTTTTTTTTCATGCTTGAAATAAGAAATGATTACTTTAAAAAAGTAGTTTTATACTTGTGAGTGTTGATGACACAGCTTTGCAACAGTTGATATTCTAGTTTCAAGCATGTTTTACTCAATATAGGTCATCAAATCTCAGCAACAAGCTGTAATATCTTACTGAGATCATTTAGGACCAAAACACTTAAAACAATAAAATCTGCTTAGTGAGAAGAATTATCTTATCAGATTGAAAATAAGCAAATATCACCCTTATTTGAGATATTTCATCTTACTTAGATTTCAGTTTTTGCAGTGTAACTGGAGCCCACAATTTAGAGGCTGGATAGTTCAGTGGGTTAAGGTTGAAATTGAAATTTTAGGTAGGTTTATTGGTTGTTTTTATATCGTTTCAAAAATGAGTAAAAACCTGTGAATATTCACAATTAATCCAAATGCTGAATTCTGAACAAAAATTGTTCAAAACCCCTCCTGTACATTATAAACCCTAATAGGAAACCCTAAATTTACATTGGAACACTAATGGCAAAGACTAACCCTAACTGTACATCATTTTCCGGGAGACTCCCGAAATTCAGCGCCTCTCCCGAGACAAATTTTCTCCCGAAAATCTCCCGAAATTCAGGCGGAGCTCGAGGCCACGCCCCCTCCAGCTCCATGCGGACCTGAGTGACGTGTCGACAGCCTGTTTTCACGTCCGCTTTCCCACAATATAAACAGCGTGCCTGCCCAATCACGTTATAACTGTAGAATGATCGAGGGCGAGTTCTTGGTTTCTTATGTGGGTTTATTGTTAGGCAGTTTCATTAACGTCCTCCCAGCGCGGCAACAACACACAACAGCAGCAGTCACGTTTTCGTCTACCGTAAAGCAGTTCGTCTGCCGTAAACAGCCACCTACTGTACATGCATATGTGACAATAACATCTACGACTTTTAGAGAGCGCAGTGCACAACTGCGCACACAACAAGGAGACGAAGCAGATTGCATCATCAGAGAGGGTGTTCAGCATGGTTAGAAAAATAGTGACAGAGAATAGAACAAGGATGGACAATTCAGCCCTTAACTCAACAATGAGGAGATGAGTGTTATGTGTGTGTATATGTGTAAATAAATGAACACTGAAATTCAAGTATTTATCTTCTATATGTATATGTATATATATATATATATATATATATATATATATATATTTGTTTTATTATATATATATATATAATAAAATATTTATTTTATTTTATTATATATATATATATATATATATATATATATATATATATATATATATATATATATATATATATTTATTTTATTATATTATATATATATATATATATATATATATATATATATATATATATATTTTATTGTACATATATATATATATATATATTTATTTTATTGTACATATATTTTTTTTTTTTTTTTTTATTATTATATATATATATATATATATATATATTTATTTATTTTATTATATTATATATATATATAATAAAATAAATATATATATATATATATATAATAAAATAAAATAAATATATATATATATATGTACAATAAAATAAATATATATATATAAATGTACAATAAAATAAATAAATAAATATATATATATATATATATATATATATATATATATATATATATATATATATAATTCACTGAAAGTCAAGTATTTCTTATATATACTTGGTGAATTCTAGCTGTAAATATACTCCTCCCCTCTTAACCACGCCCCCCCCCGAACCCCCAACCTCCCGAAATTGGAGGTCTCAAGGTTGGCAAGTGTGTGTATATATATATATATATATACAAAATTTATTTTATTATATATATATATATATATATATATATATATATTTATTTTATTTTATTATATATATATATATATATATATATATATATATATATGTGATAAAATAAAATAAATATATATATATATATATATATATATATATATATATATATATATATAATAAAATATATATATATATATATATATATATATATATATATATATATATATATATATATATATATATGTATATATATATATATATATATGTATATATATGTATATATATATATATATATATATATAGCTAGAATTCACTGAAAGTCAAGTATTTCTTATATATATGGTCTCAAGCTTGGCAAGTATGCTGAAACAATATTGAGAAACCCTGGAACCTAACTGTAGCTCAAAACCTAAAATAAAGCCAATAATGGCATTTTTTGCGGTTCCTTTTTATTTAGAAAAGTACCGACAAGTATCGAAATAATTTTGGTATCAGGACAACACTTCTAGACACCAAAGTGGGTGATTTTTCTTATCCGATGATCATTCCAAAAATAACCAAGTTGGAGGTCAACATGTTGACTTGTTCCTGGACAAGTTGTGATGAATTCTAATCTTCACACCGGCTTGTTGTTCCCACAAAGGTCCAGAACATGTCGCAATCCATCCAGGTCTTGAACCTGCGCACTCAGAGAGACTTCCAGTACATCATGAGGCTGGAGAGTCAGATCAAAGGTCTGCGCTCCAAGTTCAGACAAATAGACTCTGATCGCAAGACGCTGGCAAACAAAAACTTCCAGGTCAAAAAAACGCCTTACCTTTCCTGTGCTAGTATCAGTGGAACATTCCGGAATACTTCATCGGGTGTACATTTCAGGAGCTGAAGGACAAGATGGACTCCCTCCAGCCGCTGATCCCCGTGTTGGAGCAGTACAAGACGGACGCCAGGCTCATCTCCCAGTTCAAAGACGAGATCCGGAATCTGTCCGGCGTGTTGCTGGTGGTCCAGGAGGAGATGGGAACGTACGACTACGAGGAGCTGCACCAGAAGGTCCTCAGCTTGGAGACTCGTCTGCGGAACTGTATGAGTAAACTCAGTGAGTCGGCGTTAAATACAAATACAAAATGTATGACTTTTTAAAACGCCACTGTGTACACGGACGTAGGGAGAAGTACAGAGCGCCAATAAACCTTAAAGGTCCAGTCACATAATATCTACGACTTTTCACACACACAAGTGAATGCCCGCATACTTGGTCAACAGCCATACAGGTCACACTGAGGGAGAGGCCGAATAAACAACTTTAACACTGTTACAAATATGCGCCACACTGTGAACCCACACCAAACAAGGATGACAAACACATTTCGGGAGAACATCCGCACCGTAACACAACATAAACACAACAGAACAAATACCCAGAATCTACAAATACCACAGGTTTGGTTGATATCAGCACTTCAGTCATCAACAACTTCATGATCTGAGAAATGGACATTGAAACAGTGTAGGTCTGACTTGGTAGGATATGTACAGCGAGCAGAGAACATAGTGAGCTCAGAAAGCAAAAGAAGAAGTATATACATTTGATTATTTACATTAGATTATTTACAATCCGGGGAGGCGGGATGTGGAGGGGGGAGGGTGTTAGTCTAGGGCTGAGCATTCTTAATGATGGCAGTAGTGTAACTTCACTGAGCGTGCATCCATTTTGAAGGAATCTGTAGCATGCATACTTGCCAACCCTCCCGGATTTTCCGGGAGACTCCCGAAATTCAGCGCCTCTCCCGAAAACCTCCGGGGACAAATTTCCTCCCGAAAAACTCCCGAAATTCAGGCGGAGCTGGAGGCCACGCCCCCTCCAGCTCCATGCGGACCCGAGTGACGTGTTGACAACACACAACAACAGCGTCTACCGTAAAGCAGTTCGTCTGCCGTAAACAGCAATGTTGTGACACTTTTAAACAGGACAATACTGCCATCTACTGTACATGCATATGTGACCCACCCATAATGTGTCACATTTTTGTGTTGATTTATTTATTTTATTTTGTGGTTTGAATTAATTTTTGGAGCTATCATTACACATTTATCAGTATTCACATTGGTCAGTAGGGGGCAGTAGGGCGTTTCTTCCCAATTGAATGCTATCACCTGCAGACCGGAAGTGTCTTGTCATTCTGATGAGCACGACCAGTCTGTGAACAATTGAAACGTCCTGTGTGCTTTTTCCTCCTGTATAACAGGTTAGTTTTGGTGAATCCACTCACTGAATAATATCCATGTGATCTTTATAAGTTTAGTACACATTCTGATGGTGGAGCCTAACTCTAAAGTGTTTGTGAGTTGTAGTTTGTATTTGTGAATGAATCCAGTGCACAGCTGCAGTAATCAATACAAAATGGCGACGTGAGTGCGCAATGTTTATATAGGAACTTCTGATCCTAATTCAGACTCCCAAATTAGAGCTCCCGTTTTCTTATTGATTTTATAATGTGTATTTGTATAATGTGTGTGTTCTGAAATAGTG
Organism: Nerophis lumbriciformis; assembly: GCF_033978685.3. Taxonomy (NCBI): domain Eukaryota; kingdom Metazoa; phylum Chordata; class Actinopteri; order Syngnathiformes; family Syngnathidae; genus Nerophis; species Nerophis lumbriciformis. Next base: position 33,998,914 of record NC_084566.2, on the reverse strand, counting down.
ACAGAAAATAGAACAAGGATGGACAATTCAACCCTTAACTCAACAATGAGTAGATGAGTGTTATGCGTGTGTATATGTGTAAATAAATGAACACTGAAATTCAAGAATTTATTTTCTTTATATATATATATATATATATATATATATATATATATATATATATATATAGCTAGAATTCACTGAAAGTCAAGTATTTCTTATATATATATATATATCTTAACCACGCCCCCAAACACGCCCCCCGCCCCACCCCCGACCACGCCCCCACCTCCCGAAATCGGAGGTCTCAAGGTTGGCAAGTATGGTAGCATGTAAACACCGAGACACAGCTTTGGTAAATATAGGCTGGGCTCGTTAGCTCATCAGCCAATCGCCAAACAGGTAAAAAAAAAAAAAAAGGCAAATATCGGCCCCCCCGATCCGATCCCAAGACTGGGATTAGGACATCTCTACTTGTGCACTGCAAAAACTGAAATCTAAGTAGGAGTAAATATCTCAAATAAGGGTGATATTTGCTTATTTTCTGTCTGATAAGATAATTCTTCTCACTAAGCAGATTTTATGTTAGAGTGTTTTACTTGTTTTAAGGGTTTTGGTCTTAAATGATCTCAGTAAGATATTACAGCTTGTTGCTGAGATTTGATGACCTATATTGAGTAAAACATGCTTGAAACTAGAATATCAACTGTTGCAAAGCTGTGTCATCAACACTCACAAGTATAAAACTACTTTTTTAAAGTAATCATTTCTTATTTCAAGCATGAAATAAAAAATCATGACTTTGACACAATTGTGTCTCATAATTAAAACAGATGACAGTCAAATGGACTTTGCTGTTTTATTTTCAATGAAACAATAGAAAATACGTACTCATATAGTAGTACAGTTGGCACAGTACAGTAAACTGACAGTTAATATTTAAACATTTCACATTTCTAACAATTTTGAACAGAAATAGTTCATGCACATTCAAAATTAAAATATATATATATTTCTCACGCACTAATTGACTGAAAGAGCATGCACTTGGCGCGATGATGTCATGTTATCCATGGAAAAATGCATTTTTAGACAATATGATTTGCCCATATTTTTCTTTTCTACCAAGAAAAGTGCACTTGTTATTAGTGAGAATAAACTTATTTTAAGGTATTTTTGGGTTCATTGAGGTTAGCTCATTTTACTTGTTTTGGAAAGTCTTGACAAGCCAAATTTTCTTGTTCTATTGGCAGATAATTTTCCTTAGTTCAGGTTAAATACCCCTCATTTTTGTATTTTTTTTTTTGTTATTGAACACTGACTTTTTGCAGTGTGCATCATTTTGATTATTGCCTCAATCGTGTCATGTCTGTGTGATCATGTTTTGTTTTGGTTATGTTCGGTTTGGTTTTTGGACCCTTTGTGCACTCTTGTTTGTTTTTGTTTTCCTGACAACCCATTAGTTTTCACCTGTCCTCATGTCACGCACCTGTCTCACGTTTTGCACTCGCGCACCTGTCACTGATCATGTCACTGTTATTTAAGCCTGTCATTTTCTGTTGATCGTCCTGGTGACATTATCCTTACTACCTCTGCTCACTTCATGCCATACTACCTTTGAAATCTATGCCATCGTTCCCTGCGTTCCAAGTAAGTTTTTGTTTATTGTTCATAGTTTATTGCCCAAGTGCTAGTTTTTGTTTCATTAGTCAAGTTTGTTCTCCGCGCCTTTTTGTTTGCACCTTTTTTTTGTCGTTTAGAGTTAAAAATAAATCATGTTTGTACCTTCACGCCATGTCCAGTCCAACTTTACTTGCATCTCGGGAAAACAAAACCCTCACAGTCCACGTTATGACTAATCGTCTCTTTGTGGATGGGCTTAAAGGCCTACTAAAACCCACTACTACCGACCACGCAGTCTGATAGTTTATATATCAATGATGAAATCTTAACATTGCAACACATGCCAATACGGCCGGGTTAGCTTACTAAAGTGCAATTTTAAATTTCGCGCGAAATATCCTGCTGAAAACGTCTCGGTATGATGACGTCAGCGCGTGACATCACGGATTGTGGAGGACATTTGGCCAGCTATTAAGTCGTCTGTTTTCATCGCAAAATTCCACAGTATTCTGAACATCTGTGTCGGTGAATCTTTTGCAATTTGTTCAATGAACAATGGAGACAGCAAAGAAGAAAGCTGTAGGTGGGAAGCGGTGTATTGCGGGCGGCTGCAGCAACACAAACACAGCCGTTGTTTCATTGTTTACATTCCCGGAAGATGACAGTCAAGCTTTACCATTGGCCTGTGGAGAACTGGGACAACAGAGACTCTTACCAGGAGGACTTTGAGGTGGATACGCAGACACGGTACCATGAGTACGCTTCCAAACATTTGATCGCTTGCCTGTACGTGCGTGCCGCTATGTGCATGTCACGTACGTAACTTTGGGGACTTTGGGGAAATATATGTGCTGTATGAACTTTGGGGAGGTGAACGGTACTTTGGGCTGTGGGATTGAGTGTGTTGTGCAGGTGTTTGAGTTGTATTGGTGGGTTGTATGGACGGGAGGGGGGAGGTGTTTGTTATGCGGGATTAATTTGTGGCATATTAAATATAAGCCTGGTTGTGTTGTGGCTAATAGAGTATATATATGTCTTGTGTTTATTTACTGTTTTAGTCATTCCCAGCTGAATATCAGGTCCCACCCGCCTCTCACAGCATCTTCCCTATCTGAATCGCTCCCACTGCCCTCTAGTCGTTGACTCTCACTTTCCTCATCCACAAATCTTTCATTCTCGCTCAAATTAATGGGGAAATCGTCACTTTCTCGGTCCGAATCGCTCTCGCTGCTGGTGGCCATGATTGTAAACAATGTGCAGATGTGAGGAGCTCCACAACCTGTGACGTCACGCTACTCGTCTGCTACTTCCGGTACAGGCAAGGCTTTTTTATCAGCGACCGAAATTTGCAAACTTTATCGTCGATGTTCTCTACTAAATCCTTTCAGCAAAAATATGGCAATATCGCGAAATGATCAAGTATGACACATAGAATGGACCTGCTATCCCCGTTTAAATAAGAAATATATACTATTATTAACGCGTTGTGTGTTTTGTAGCGTGTGGCAAGCTAATGAAGATCACCGGCCCGCTCACGGTGAAGACATCTGGGACCAGGTTCGGAGCATGGATGACCGACCCGCAGGCGTCTTTCAAAGACCGCGAGGTAAGTCACGAGCGAGGCGTTCGCTGCCCTCTAAGAAAGTCTGACTTCCACCCGCTTCAGCGACAGGTGTGGTACATGGACGGCTACACCAACAACAAGATCGTCAAAGAGTACAAATCCATGGCAGACTTCATCTCGGGGGCGGAGCCCAGGACCTACACCTTGCCTTTCAAATGGGCCGGGACCAACCACGTGGTCTACAACGGCTCTCTGTACTACAACAAGATGCAAAGCAACATCATGGTGCGCTACAGCTTGGAGACGGGCCGCGTGGTCACGCAGCGGGCGCTGGAGTCGGCCGGCTTCCACAACGTGTACCCGTACACGTGGGGCGGCTTCTCCGACATCGACCTCATGGCGGACGAGCTGGGCCTCTGGGCGGTGTACGCCACCAACCAGAACGCCGGCAACATTGTGGTGAGCCGGCTCAACCCGGACACGTTGCAGGTGCTCAGCACGTGGAACACGGAGTACTCCAAGCGCAACGCCGGCGAGGCCTTCATGATCTGCGGGACGCTCTACATCACCAACTCCCACCTGACGGGCGCTAAGGTGTACTACGCGTACTCCACCAAGACGTCCAGCTACGAGTACACCGACATTCCCTTTCACAATCAGTACTTCCACATGTCCATGCTGGACTACAACGCCAGGGAACGAGCGCTCTATGGGTGGAACAACGGACACCAGGTCCTCTTCAATGTGACGCTCTTTCACGTCATCAAGACAGAAGATGACGCCTGAGAGCGTAGGTTTTGATCCATTTATTTCCTTTCTACTTTGCTGACATTCAGCTAGCAGTTAGTTTCCTTTCATTAACAGCTGGGATAGGCTTCAGCCCCCCCGCCGCAACCTGGAAAGGGACAAACGGCTAAAAATGAATGGACGGATACATACTTACATACATACATACATACATACTATCCATCCATCCATCCATCTTCTTCCGCTTATCCGAGGTCGGGTCGCAGGGGCAGGAGCCTAAGCAGGGAAGCCCAGACTTCCCTCTCCCCAGCCACTTCGTCCAGCTCTTCCTGTGGGACCCCAAGGCGTTCCCAGGCCAGCCGGGAGACATAGTCTTCCCAACGTGTCCTGGGTCTTCCCCGCGGCCTCCTACCGGTCGGACGTGCCCTAAACACCTCCCTAGGGAGGCGTTCGGGTGGCATCCTGACCAGATGCCCGAACCACCTCATCTGGCTCCTCTCGATGTGGAGGAGCAGCGGCTTTACTTTGAGCTCCTCCCGGATGACAGAGCTTCTCACCCTATCTCTAAGGGAGAGCCCCGCCACCCGGCGGAGGAAACTCATTTCGGCCGCTTGTCCCCGTGATCTTGTCCTTTCGGTCATAACCCAAAGCTCATGACCATAAGTGAGGATGGGAACGTAGATCGACCGGTAAATTGAGAGCTTTGCCTTCCGGCTCAGCTCCTTCTTCACCACAACGGATCGATACAGCGTCCGCATTACTGAAGACGCCGCACCGATCCGCCTGTCGATCTCACGATCCACTCTTCCCTCACTCGTGAACAAGACTTCGAAGTACTTGAACTCCTCCACTTGAGGCAAGATCTACTCCCCAACCC